>NW_024097721.1:12500-60358 GCF_016545835.1 Crotalus tigris
TCTATTTATTATCTATCTATCTATCTATCTATCTATCTATCTATCTATCTATCTATCTATCTATCTACCTACCTACCTACCTACCTACCTACCTACCTACCTACCTACATCTATCAGTCTGTCTGTCTGTCTGTGTCTAACGTAACAGCTGCAGTGATTCACTTAACAAACTGTGGCAAGAAAATTCACAAAATGGGACAAAACTCACTTAACCACTGCCTTGCTTAGCAATAGAACTTTTGGGCTCGATTGTGGTTATAAGTCGAGGATTACCCCTATATAGGAAAGCCCTGATTTTCAGCAACCGCACACTGAAGCCTCTCCACATCAAAGCTGGCTCCTCTTAAGAGAGAAAACCCAAGGCAGCTGAAACACAACGGGCAATGACCACGTCTTCCCGCACTAAATTATCCTTCATGTGACGCATTGCTTGCCTTTGTGCTAAATCTATTACCAAACAAAACTAAATGGCTTCCTTCCAAATCCACTGGAGGAACAATCCAACCCCCTTTTCACTTTTAAGCAGAGAACCGCTTCTGCCCGAGGCCATAAATTGTTAACGTTAACAAAAAGTTTCCATATTCAGTCCTAAAGTCGGTAAGCAGAAAAACAAAACATTCTAAGGGGTACAGCCGATTATATATTTAGCAATAAATAAAAAGTCAAACCGTAAAGAAGGCCAGTGGTGTTCTGAATATGGATTTCATTAGAACTTTCACCCGCTTTAATATATAGCTCTAAAATGGTTTAAATCATGAAAATTAGGCCCTGTAATTTCTTTTGAAGGTCCACATAGGACAGCTTCCATTTTAGCCCAGCTAACCAGAAATACATCACTTTAAATAGTAGCATTTAATAAGCCAAGATCCGCCTAGATCCATCTTAAGACTGCTAAAAGCTACTGACACCAGGTCACCTACCAAGCTAAGTTTGGGTAATACATCTGCTGAAGAATTACTTTTGTATTAAGAGGATGGAAAAACACACAGCCACCCAAGATGCCTGACCACATGCAGGCGTTTCGAACATCTGCCTTCCTTTACAGATCAACCTAAATAATTATTATTCCTTTATTTAACACAGAAACATGCTAAATCAGCCCTTGAGGGCTGCCTTCTTTTCAAAAAGAAAAAAAAGAAGGAAGTCGCAGATGTTGAGCGATGCAAAATTCTGCATAACCTGGAATTAAATTCAGAGTCACAAGAGAGGTTTCAGTTCACACCGCTAACCGAAAAGGCCACTGCAAGGGTGTCTCTGTTAGGCAAGTTCAGATGAACGCTACAACGTCTTGCCATTCAGCTGAAGAGTTGGAACACCAGGGTAGCAAAAGCTGTTTTGAGGAGAATGTATATTTTAAAGCTATCCTGTAACTCAAATAATTTTAGTCTGGTAACAGAACAAGATGAGAGCCAGTCTGGTCTAATATAAGGGTAGGCAAACCTTGGCTCTTTTATGACTTGTGGACTTCAACTCCCAGAATTCCTGAGCCAGCATGGCTCAGCATGGAAACCTCTCCATGCATGGCTCAGGAATTCTGGGAGTTGAAGTCCACGAGTCATAAAAGAACCAAGGTTGCCTACTACTGATCTAGGCCAGGGGGAGGGAACCTTGGCCCTTTTATGACTCGTGGACTTCAACTCCCAGAATTCCTGAGCCAGCTGAAACTGGACTTTCTCTAAATCAGGGATCTTCCAACTTGGCCCTTTTATGACCTGTGGACTTCAACTCCCAGAATTCCTCAGCCAGAAAAGCTGGCTGAGGAATTCTGGGAGTTGAAGTCCACAAATCATAAAAGGGCCAAGTTGGAAGACCCCTGCTCTAACTGATTAAAAAAGGTTATGTTGTTGAAGCTTTCATTCACCAAGGCTGGGCTGAGTGATGGACATCAGCTCCCAGAAGCCTATCTGCCTCTCCCAAAGATGCTTTTTCACAAGGCAACTGGACTTTCTTATTAACAAGAACAAGAACGTCCAGTTGCCTTATGAAAAAGCATCTTTGGGATAACTATGACTTGGATGACTGAGAATCTCCATAGACATCTATCTGCCTCTCTCTCTTTCTCTCTCTGTCTCTGTCTCTCTCTTTCACACACACACACACACCCAAGCATTGCAAAATCCAGGACTAAACAGTTATTAAGCTCCCAATTCTGTATTCTTCCAAATAATCCAGGGGACTTATAAAAGACAAGACTAGATTAATTTATGCATGGTGTCCATAATTTTCCACCTTTGGTCCCTGTTTTGGCCTTACACATTTTAAGATAAAATCAGGAACGCTGGTTTTAGGCTCACATTGGAATCCACTTTGAACTTAAAGCACTTTCCTGGCGATCAAATTAAACCAAATTATGGTATTGTATTGTATAATACATTCTACATTCTAACTAGAATATTGCTTGCTTGCTTATATAATGTATCGGTTGAAACGTTGGTTATTTGGTGGGAGAGTGACGGTTGTAAAAAAAAACAACCTTCATATCACAAAAGAGGGTGCAGGTGCAATCAACCGCAGCTCCCACCCATCTTTTTTTTTTTCCCCTTCCAACTTTGTTCAGATAAATATCCTATTCACCCGGATTCTACAAGTGAATTGGGCAGAGTAATGCATTTTATTATGTTCAGAGGATTCTGTGAAATTAAAAAGAAGAGCCTTGCTCTCAAATTAGTTTAGCAACTGTATGAACAATCGAGTTCCTTCTTGGATCCAGGAAGCAGAAAGAAAGGAAGAAAATGGATATACAGGGTTCTGTACTTACTGATCTGTGGGGATGGCAGGACCCGGGCTGCTCGGACAGGACCGTGTCTGATAGAGTAAAGTTCTTGAGCTTCGCCACTAATCTGCTCAACAAAAGAGATACATCATCATCATCATCATACATACATACCTTAGATAAGACAATGCTTTTACTCACATTTATCAAAAGGCATTTTAATTATTTTCAGGCTTTTAACATCGCTTATTCAGAATGAAAAGAAATTCTTGCACAGACAGTGAAAAAAATGAACAGATCTGTACAAAAAAAAAGAAAATATTTCTAATATTAGTCTGAGCCAAAGCTCTTTTAGATACTAGGAAGATTAATACCACTTTACAAGGCCTTGGTAAGGCCACACTTGCAATACTGCATCCAGTTTTGGTCACCTCGATGTAAAAAAGATGCTGAGACTCTAGAAAGAGTACAGAGAAGAGCAACAAAGATGATTAGGGGACCAGAGGCTAAAACATACGAGGAACGGTTGCTGGAATTGGGTATGTCTAGTTCAATGAAGAGAAGGACGAGGGGAAACATGATAGCAGTGTTCCAATATCTCAAGGGCTGCCCCAAAGAAGAGGGAGTCAAGCTATTCTCCAAAGCACCTGAAGGCAGGACAAGAAGCAACGGATGGAAACTCATCAAGGAGAGAAGCAACCTAGAATTTAGGAGAAACTTCCTGACAGTTAGAACAATTAACCATTGGAACTCCTTGCCTCCAGAAGCGGTGAATGCTCCAACACTGGAAGTTTTTAAGAAGAGACTGGACAGCCATTTGTCTGAAATGGTATAGGGTTTCCTGCCTGAGCAGGGGGTTGGACTAGATGACCTCCAAAGTCCCTTCCAACTTTATTATTATTATTATTATTATTATTATTATTATTAATCATGTAGCCCTAACTTTTATTTATTATTTTATTTAAAACCTGCATAATGACACAAGCATGTTCCAATAACGGGTAATAATTCAGGTGTTTTAGATGCTCCTAATGCCTCCAGGCTACATCGCCAAATCAACCCAAAGGTGCTTTTTCAAAAGGTAACTGGACTTTCTTTGTTTTTTTTTCCTTGAAGATGTTTCGATTATCATCCAAGGAGCTTCGTCAGATCTCTGCTTCTTCAGAACTGAAGAAGCTTCTTGGATGAGAAGCAAAATGTTTTCAAGGAAAAAACAAAGGAAGTCCAGCTGCCTTTTGAAAAATCACCTTTGGGACCAACGTGACCTGAATGATTGAGAATATCCATAGACATTTACAGTACTTAATGAAGCTTTAATTTAATATATTATCTTTTTTGCAATCCTAAGCAATCCAAATTTCTCCTCCAAATGGCTTGAAAAATTGATTGGAAATAAACTGATCTAGAATAAATGGTACATAACTTCCAAATGAAAAAAAGATATACTCTCATCTATGGTGGACATGCCCAGTTGCAAAAAAATACTGGTCTACAATAAGAAAATGGATCCAAGAAATAATAGACCAACCTGTAGACTGGAAACCAGTGATCTTTTTGCTGGGTATTTTAAATAGAAAATATAGTAAAGAAATATGGTACTTAATTTTACATATAATAACGGCGGCCAGAATAGCATATGCACAGTGCTGGAAAAATGAGAATATACCATCAGAGGAAGAAGTAATAAGAAAAATCCTGGACTGTGCTGAGATGGACAAATTAACAAAAGAGATAAAAGAAAAGGAAGACACAGAGTATTATATAGTATGGAACAAGGTGTATGTCTGGTTGGAGACTAGAAATAATAGAGGAGAATAAATATGGAAAGGTCAAAAGTGAAAATATGTGTATAATAATGTATAATAATAATAATATGAATTATTCTTAGTAAGAAGTAGAACATGAAGGAAGAAAAATGTAAATAAGAAATAATGGGGCTATAAGGACAAATATTCTAAAGAAGAATAAGGAGGAAATGTAAATATTAGATTACCGTTACGTAATTGCTGTAAAAAAAGGAGGAGTATATATTCTGTGTGTATGTGTGTTATGTTTTGCTTTGTTCTGTTTTGTCTTGTTGGTTAAAAATAAAAATGTAAAAAAAAAAAAAGATATACTCACCAGTTTTATTATCAAAATTACTCATCTATTACCAGAGTTTTATGGATGGATTGTGTATGATTTTATTAATTGGACTGAGCTATATATTTTATTGTATTTGTAAGCCACTTAACTTGCCCAATAAACCATCATAAAAGTAAGATAAATAAATGTTTCTGCACGCTCAGCCTAAAGTAGGAGTGTAAGGATCTGAATAAAAACCACGAGGGTCAAAATTATACTTCTGTTAAAACATCTTCCAAATGTTTAAAGCAGGAAATATAACAGAGCTGTACTAAAATAAACGCAAAATCCTATCATTATTCGAACATTACTTTATACTGTCTTTTGTTATTTCATCTGTAATTCCATAATGAAGCAAAATCCAAATATTTTATGAACGATAAAGCCAAAAATAAAAAATACTAACACTCCAATCATATGTTAACTACAGACTGGATGAAGGAAATCTAATAATTTTCTTTCAATTAAAAATTCCTAATATCGTATCAATCTGCTAGAAAATGTTAAAAGTATTAACAGAGGAATATTTCTAATTTAATATATTAATATATTCTTGAAGCAGTTATTTTTTACTACATTTGAATTTTCCCCATAAATTCTATGGAATTTTTAAATCACCTGTTTACATCAATTTTCATCTCAGATTTTGTAAAAATAATAATAATAATAATAATGCATTTAGAACCACAAAGGAAGAATGTTTCCTTGGAGTAAGTATTTCCAAACTTCCAAACAATTAAACTTCTAATCATTGGAACTTTCCACAGAACCTTCAGAACTTAAAGAAAAATATGGGACTTATTCAGTGAATTAAAATAACCTAATAAATTATCAGACTGATGTATAATATGCATAAGTTTTGATAAAGAGATGTCATTATTTACAGTTCTACCTGCAACTGAATAGACCTCAGGATTACAATATAAATGTGTACAACGTAAAACAACAGGCCACTAAAAATTATATTAGAATTTCCAAAAATAAAAAAGAGCAAGAAACAATCCCAGTGCTGAACGTATGAACACGGAGAACTAACAGGAATTTGTCAAAGAACAAGGAAGGAAGGAAGGAAGGAAGGAAGGAAGGAAGGAAGGAAGGAAGGAAGGAAGGAAGGAAAAGAAGGGAGGGAAAAAGGGAGGAAAAGAAAAAAAGGAGGAAGGAAGGAAGGAAGGAAGGAAGGAAGGAAGGAAGGAAGGAAGGAAGGAAGGAAGGAAGGAAAAGAAGGGAGGGAAAAAGGGAGGAAAAGAAAAAAAGGAGGAAAGAAGGAAGGAAGGAAGGAAGGAAGGAAGGAAGGAAGGAAGGAAGGAAGGAAGGAAGGAAGGAAGGAAGGAAGGAAGGAAGGTGAGAGCTATGTGCTCAAAAGGATTGTAATGTCAGGCATAAAGTATCAGGCCTGTAAATTCCAATCAAGCTCATGTTATAAACAAGAATGTAGTCAATAATGGTCAACACTAAATTGGTGCTAGATAAAAGTTAACAGAATTCAAGAAGGATTAGGACTAGGAGTGACATGATACCAGTGTTCCAATATCTCAGGGGTTGCCACAAAGAAGTGGGGGGGGGGGGTGTCAAGCTATTCTGCAAAGCACCTGAAGGCCGAACAAGAAGCAACGGATGGAAACTAATGAAAGACAGAAGCAACCTAGAACTAAGGAGAAACTTCCTGATAGTTAGAACAATTAACCAGTGGAACAACCTGCCTCCAGAAGTTGTAAATGCTCCAACACTGGAAGTTTTTAAGAAGAGACTGGACAACCATTTGTCTGAAATGGTATAGGGTTTCCTGCCTAAGCAGGGGGTTGGACTAGAAGACCTCCACGGTCCCTTCCAACTCTGTTATTCTATATTCTAATGTTGGATTTAGACTGCTTGTGGGAACATAATGATTCTAGGCTGATTCCTCTCTTGTCTCCACCCCCAGGCTCTGCCTGTCCTTCTCCTACATCTAGCACAGTGGTGGCAAATCTATGGCATGTGTGCCAGAGGCGGCACTCAGAGCCCTCTTTGTGGGCACACATGCCGTTGCCCCAGCCTCCCCTCCCCCCACGCCCCCCTCCCACCAGCAGCCCCCCTGGAGGAGAGTTGCCCCTGAGCATGGCCCACCCGGAGCAGTGCAGCCAAGGACATGGCAGCCAGGCAGCGTAGACAAAGACTCTGCCCTCACGCCCCAACGCGCACAGTTGATGCTGCAGGGTGTGAGCAGAGGGTGTGGCCGCCATGGCGCTGCTGGACTGCCTGGGCAATCTGCAATGGGCCCTGGAGGTGGTGAGTGGCCCTGTGGGCAGGTGGGGTGGGGGCAGGGCAGGGCAGGGGGTGGAGTGGGGTGGGGCCAGTTTTTGGGCACTCGGTCTCTCAAAGGTTCGCCATCACTGGGATAGGGTTTCCTGCCTGAGCAGGGGGCTTGATTAGAAGACCTCCACCGTCCCTTCCAACTCTGTTATTGTATATTCTAATATTGGATTTAGACCGCTTGTGGGAACGTAATGATTCCAGGCTGGTTCCTCTCTTGTCTCCACCCCCAGGCTCTGCCTGTCCTCCTCCTACATCTAGCACATCGAAATCTGGCACTGTTATAAGTGGTACCCCAGTCCTCCAAAAACAGTTCCTGACTGTAAGCGATGCCTCCCGGGAGCTTCCGATTGCCTGTTATGGGTGACTGAGAGATTATTTACTGTGGAAAGTGTATTAAGTCGCCCACGTTCCAAGGAAAGATAATATGAGTTTGTCAGAGAGGAGCGCCTAGGCACTTTTTCATCCAAGTCAACTGTGTACTTAGCTCTCCCGAAAGCCTATAAAGGAGTCAAAGAAAAACAAAAACATTCTAGCGTGGTGACAGGAACTCTGCAGTTATGATCTGTCAAGTTTATGGAATGTTGCTTTAACAGAGGCTATTAAACCGCTCCGTAAAGGCTCAGGACAAACACCGGCTCGCCAAGTTCTTACGTTTCATTGTCTAATATACTGAGACTCAGGGCATAGAAAATAAATAAGTCGAGCGTCTATGTTTCATCCAGGAAAGCAAATATGATTTCATTGACATAATTGAGGGGTTTTTTTTGGGGGGGGGGAGATGTATCTCATGACTAGAACAGAACGAATGAAAGCTGCAACTCGTTCCAAGAAACATAAGCAACTGAGAGGGATGCAGATTTGCACAGGGCTATCAACAGCTCCTCCCGCTGTTCTCAAAAATCCCAATCAGCCAGTTTGAAGGCCAGGCAAAGAGCATGAGATTAAAATAAATGGAGGAACACATAGCAGGAGTGCGGGTAGCCCTCGACTTACAGCAGTTTGTTTAGTGACCGTTCAGAGTTACCAAAGCACTGCAAAAAAAGTGACTTAGGAGCATTTAAAGAATGGAGGCCTTTGAACTCTGGTGCTGGAGAAGACTCCTGCCAGTCCCCTGGACTGCAAGGCGATCCAACCAGTCAGTCCTAGAAGAGATCAACCCTGACTGCTCTTTAGAAGGCCAAATCCTGAAGTTGAAACTCAAGTACTTTGGCCACCTAATGAGAAGGAAGGACTCACTGGAGAAGAGCCTGATGCTGGGAAAGATTGAGGGCAATAGAAGAAGGGGACGACAGAGAATGAGATGGCTGGATGGAGTCACTGAAGCAGTAGGCGTGAGTTTAAATGGACTCCAGAAGATGGTAGAGGACAGGAAGGCCTGGAGGAACATTGTCCATGGGGTCGCGATGGGTCGGACACGACTTCGCAACTAACAACAACAACAAAGTCTCTAAAGTCTAAAGAAAAGAAGAAATAGGGGTGACGTGATAGCAGCATTCCAGTATCTCAGGGGCTGCCCCAAAGAAGAGGGAGTCAAGCTGTTCTCCAAAGCGCCTAAAGGCAGGACAAGAAGCAAAGGATGGAAACTAATCAAGGAGAGACGCAACCTGGAATTAAGGAGAAACTTCCTGACAGTGAGAACAATTAACCAGTGGAACAGCTTGCCACCAGAAGTTGTGGGCACTCCATCACTGGAGATTTTTAAGAAGAGACTGAACAGTCACTTGTCCGAGATGGTGTAGGTCAGTGATGGCGAACCTTTTAGAGACTGAGTGCCCAAAAACTGGGCCCGCCCCCGCTCCACCCCCCTGCCCGCCCCCGCTCTGCCCCCCATCTCCCGCCCCACCTGCCCACAGGACCACTCACCGCCTCCAGGGTCCACCGATCGCCCAGACAGCCCAGCAGCGCTATGATGGCCACACCCTCTGCCCGCGCCCTACAGCATCAACTGCAAGATGGGGTGTGAGGGCAGAGTCTTGTCTATGCTGCCTGGCTGCCATGTCCTTGGCTGCTCGTCCTTGGCAAGTCTCCTTCAGGGGGGCTGCTGGAGAGGAGGGGGTCACGGGGGAGGCAAGGCTGAGGCAATGGCACGTGTGCCCACAAAGAGGGCTCCAAGTGCCGACTCTGGCACCCGTGCCATAGGTTCGCCACCACTGATATAGGTTCTCCTGCTTGAGCAGAGGGCTGGACTAGAAGACCTCCAAGATCCCTTCCAGCTCTATTCTATTCTATTCATTTTTCACACTTATGACTGTTGCAGCATCCCCAGGGTCACTCAGTCAAAATTCAGACGCTTGGCAACTGACTCATCGTTATGACAGTTGCAGCACCCCAGGATCGCATGGTCCCCTTTGGCGACCGTCTGCCGAGCAAAGTCAATGGGGAAGCCAGATTCACTTAACAACCAGGTGACTCGCTTAACAACAGCAACGATTCGCCTAACACCTGCGGCAAGAAAAGTCGTAAAATAGGGCAAAACTCATTTAACAAATGTCTCGCTTAGCAACATGAATTTTGGGCTCAATTGTGGTCGTTAAGTCGAGACTACCTGTATCTTAAAACAGGGGTCCCCAACCCCTGGGCCGTGCACCGATCCCAGTCCATGGGCTGTTAGGAAGCGGGCCCCACAGATGGAGGTAAGCGGCGGCCAAGTGAAATTGACATGCACCGGGTCTAGACCAGAGTATAGATCAGGGGTCTTCAAATGTGGCCCTTTTATGACTCGTGGACTTCAACTCCCAGAATTCCTCAGCCAGGCACGTGTGCCTGGCTGAGGAATTCTGGGAGTTGAAGTCCACGAGTCATAAAAGGGCCATGTTTGAAGACCCCTGTTCTATACTCTAGGTCAGTGATGGCGAATCTTTTAGAGACCAAGTGCCCAAAAACTGGGTCCGCCCCTGCCCCACTTCCTGCCCCATCCCCTGCCCCGCCCTCGCTCCACCCCACCCCGCCTACCCGCAGGGCCACTCACCGCCTCCAGGGCCCACCGCAGATCGCCCAGGCAGCCCAGCAGCGCCACGGCGACCGCGCCCTCTGCCCACGCCCCGCAGCATCAACTGTGGGCATTGGGGTGTGAGGGCAGAGTCTTGTCTACGCTGCCTGGCTGCCATGTCCTTGGCTGCGCTGCTCTGCATGGGCCACACTCCGGGGCGACTCTCCTCCAGGGAGGCTGCTGGTGAGGGGGTCGCGGGCGGAGGCAAGGCTGGGGCAACGGCACGTGTGCCCACAGAGAGAGCTCTGAGTGCCGCCTCTGGCACCTGTGCCATAGGTTCGCCACCACTGCTCTAGGTTAGATGCTCCTCCTATCACCCCACTCGGTCTGTGGAAATATTGTCTTCCACGAAACCGGTCCTTGGTGCCCAAAAGGTTGGGGACCGCTGTCTTGATTCTGAAGGGAACCATCTTTTGTTAGAGGTAAACAGCTACAGGCCAGCCTCTTAAGAAGAGTAACAGCCTTGCACCTGTAGCACACGGACCGGGGAGCCCAGCCTCACCTGCGGCGCGAGAGCCCCCTTAATGCACGGCGGAGGGAGGGGGTGGAAGCGTGCAAAATGAAGAGGTGCCTTTTGTCTCCGTGACATCTGGAACCGGTCTTTTTAGGAAGGCAGAGGAAAAGACTTCAAGGACAAATTCAAATCCTTGTCTTAATTCCCGATGACAGGCTTTGTTGTCTGGGAGCATACCACTTTGAATCCGTCGCAAACAAAAACAAAAGGAATACTATTCCTCTTACTGTGCAAACAAATATTTTCCAACCATGGAAAATCGCTTTCATATGGGGAGGGAGAGAAATGGAAAGGATTAACCGAAAGAAAAGAAAAAGAAAAACTTGTATCCAATCATAAGAGAAATAACAAAATCAAAACTGGGGGAATCATCAAGAGCAGTAAATTGCCAGTTGTTTAATATATTTCTACCACAACTGGGTGGGGTGCTGGCAGAGCTGACATGTGAGGCACATGTCCTCCTTTTGAAAAGTGACAGAACGTCAAGTTATTAATAAAAAGAGCGGGCCTGCTGTTCAGACTTCAGATACATCACCAAAGTGCAACTCCTGCACACGAGGAAATGGTGTTAATTAAATGCAACGGAAAAACGTGTTTCTCGGGAGACCCACATTTCCTGGAGGAACCAATCCTAGGCAAGTAAAAATCAAGGCAACTCTTATTTATCACATCTTGGAACCATCCATCTTCTTCACAGAGGGACTCTAGGCACTGAACACTAATAATAGTAATAGTAATAGAAGCAGCAGCAGCAGCAATAATAATAATAATAACAATTGTCGATAAGAAAGACAAAAAAGTCTGGGTGTTGGACGTGGCAGTGGCTGGAGACAGCAGAATAGACGAGAAAGAACTGGAGAAGATAACAAAATACAAAGACCTACAAATAGAAATAGAAAGACTGTGGCAAAAGCAAGCAAGGGTAGTACCAATAGTCATAGGCTCCTTGGGTGCAATCCCAAAACAACTGGAGCACCACTTGAACACCATTGGCATTGACAAATTCGCCATGAGTCAATTGCAAAAGGCGGCCTTACTAGGAACTGCTTCCATCCTGCGACGATATCTGTAATAGCATCAAACATCCACATCCACCTTGGTAAGGACTCGATAGGTAGACAAAAATGCCAAATCCAGTCTGAACATCTGGCTGACTGTGCGATGATCCATAATAATAATAACAACAACAACAATAATAATAAAGTTGGAAGGGATCTTGGAGGTCATCGAGTCCAACCCCCTGCTCAGGCAGGAACCCTACACCATTTCGGACAAATGGCTGTCCAGTCTCTTCTTAAAAACTTCCAGTGTTGGATCATTCACCGCTTCTGGAGGCAGGTTGTTCCACTGGTTAATTGTTCCCACTGTCAGGAAGTTTCGCCTTAGTTCTAGGTTGCTTCTCTCCTTGATTAGTTTCCATCCGTTGCTTCTTGTCCTGCCTTCAGGCGCTTTGGAGAATAGCTTGACTCCCTCTTCTTTGGGGCAGCCCCTGAGATATTGGAGCGCTGCTATTATGTCACCCTGGTCCTTCTCTTCATTAAACTAGACATACCCAACTCCAGCAACCATTCTTTGTATGTTTTAGCCTCCTGTCCTCTAATCATCTTTGTTGCTCTTCTCTGCACCCTTTCTAGAGTCTCAACATCTTTTTTTACCTCGTGGTGACCAAAACTAAAATGTTAAAAGATAAAAATAGTAATAGAAGTTAAAAATTTAAAAAAAGAAGCAAGGATGATTAAAACACTGGGGCTTCCCTATAGAAGATACAGAAGATGTAGAACAGTGTTTCTCAACCTTGACAATTTTAAGGCATGTGGACTTCAACTCCCAGAATTCCACAGCCAGCATTTGAAGTCCACATGTCTTAAAATTGTCAAGGATGAGAAACACTCATGTAGAAGAAGGTGGAGAACAACCCAGCTCACACATACTAGGATACATACAATGTCTTTCAACATGTGTGGAAGAAGACTTCATGGTGGCAAGAGAAAATGATGTTGATGTGGCCACAAATGTCATTTAGTTTTAAATCCTATTTATTCTACCTATTTTTATACACGCTGTATTTCTGTGACTTTTTAATATCTGTTTTATTCACTATGTTGAATGCCAGATGTTACAAAAGTGCTTTTTTCAAGACGCACCTGCACTTTCTTGTTTTTCTTTGAAGACGTTTCAGTTCTCATCCGAGAAGCTTCTTCAGCTCTGACTGGATGATGGCTGGAGAAGCTTCTTGGATGAGAAGTGAAACGTCTTCAAAGAAAAACAAGAAAGTCCAGGTGCCTCCTGAAAAAAGCATCTTGGGACACCCATGACCTGCATGGCTGAGAATCTCCACAGACAATGCTAGATGTAGCTTGTAGGCGCTTCTGACACGAAGAAGGAATTAAAACATTGTTAAAACTCAATTGAAAGGCAAAGGCTTCCAGGATACTAACCAGCCCCATAGCTGCTTGCTTCTCTTGACTTCCCCACGTGAGGTTACAAAGCCATGTTTTCACACCTTTCCAGAAGGCCAGGAGTGTGCAGCCCGCAGCAGCCAAAAAAGCCAAAAAGGTATAGACTGCTTTAGTGGAAGAATATAATCAAGATCATGTGAAGTTCCAGTAGCGATTTACAAAGCCTTAGTAAGACCATACTTGGAATACTGCATCCAATTCTGGTCACCACAATATAAAAATGGTATTGAGACTCTGGAAAGAGTGCAGAGAAGGGCAACAACGATGATTAGGGTGCTGGAGGCTAAAACACACGAAGAATGGTTGCAGGAATTGGGTACGTCTAGCTCAGAGGTTCTCAACCTGTGGGTCGGGACCCCATTTGGGGTCGAACGACCATTTCACGGGGGTCGCCAAACAACGCAGCCCGCCATTTTTTCCCCCCTTTTCCTTAGCTGTGCTACTCCCTTTTATTCTATTGGCTTTTGAAAGCCAATAGAATAGATTCTCTTGAATAGAGTCTAATTCTATTGGCTTTCAAAAGCTAATAGGAATTGTCCAGGCTGTCTCTGCCCTGCTGAGCCCGCCAAAAGTCCCATTCTGCAAACGGTGCTGCAAGTTGTCTGCAGCGAAGGCGAACTGTCTGGAAGCTTCCACCCCTCCCTGCTGAGCAATTACTAAAAATGTAAATAAAAGAGGGCCAGGGGTGGGAGGTGGGAGGCCGGCGGGCGCAGGGAGGGTTGCTGGCACGCATGGGGCTCAGCGGGTGCCTTACCTCCCTTGGGCTGGGCCAGCTGATGGCCCAGCCGGTGGTCGGCCTGCGCCGTCTCTGCCGCTTGCCAGCTACGCCTCGGCCGGCGCAGGGGGCGGCACCATGCATGCGTGGCGCTCCCAGGCAGGGAAAGTCCTCGACTTACGACTGGTTGGATAGTCCTCGACTTACGACCGGTTGGTTAGTCCTCGACTTACGACCAGTTGGTTAGTCCTCGACTTACGACCGGTTGGGGGGTCGCGGCATTAAAAAGATTGAGAACCACTGGTCTAGTTTAATGAAGAGAAGGACTAGGGGTGACATGATAGCAGTCTTCCAATATTTGAGGGGCTGCCATAAAGATGAGGGGGTCAAACTATTTTCCAAAGCACCTAAAGGCAAGACAAGAAACATTGAATGGAAACTAACCAAGGAGAGAAACAGCCTAGGCCCTAGAACTAGGGAGAGAGCAATCAACCAATGGAATAACTTGCCTTCAGAAGTTGTGGCTGCTCCATGACTGGAGGCTTTCAAAAACAGTTTGGAAGAAGTGTAAAGAGCAACTAAAATGATTAAAGGCCTGGAGACTAAAACATATGAAGAATGGTTTCAGGATTCGGGAATGGCCAGTCCAGAGAAAAGAAGGACTTGGGGGGGGGAGACATGATAGCAGTATTCCAGTATTGGAGAGGCTGCCACAAAGAAGAGGGGGTCAATTTATTCTCCAAAGCGGCTGAAGGCAGGACAAGAAGCAACGGATGGAAACTAATCAAGAAAAGAAGCAACCTGGAATTGAGGAGAAACTTCATAACAGTGAGGACAATTAACCAGTGGAACAGCTGGCCACCAGAAGTTGTGGGTGCTTCATCACTCAAGGTTTTTAAGAAGAGACTGGACAGCCACTTGTCTGAAATGAAATAGGGCAGTGATGACGAACCTTTTAGAGACCAAGTGCCCAAACTGCAACCCAAAACCCACTTATGTATGGTCGGGTGCCGGGTGGGCATGGCCCATTGGGTGGATGTGGCCCATTGGTGGGCATGGCTGCGGTGGTAACGGCAGACTGGGTGATATTAAAAGTTCAATCAATTAATTCCAACTTTGCGAGATCTTTTTTTTCCCAGAGAAGTTGAAATTGATTGATTGATTGAAACTTTTTTTTTGCACATGGCGGCGAAGGCCTAAAGCGAAAAGGTTTTATAAAACCTAGCTGACGGCCTAGGACTGGGGAGACGGCGCGCGTGCCCACAGAGGGGGCTCTGCGTGCCACCTGTGATTGCTACTAAAACTTGGACTTGACTGTTTGCAGGGAATAAGGTCAAGTGCAGAGAGTCGCTCAGGGTAACCTAACTAGGGAGGGTTTTAACGCCGCAAAAGACAGGCAGAAAAAAATGTTTTAATTTAAAAAAAAAAATCATTGCTGAGATTATTCCGGTAGGCAAGTTTTCAAAGGCTCCTCTGATCAATGGTTGGCGTCTCTGTGGAGCCTTAGAGCCTGACAGCCCTCATAATCCCTTCTAACAAATGTTTTTTGTTTGCCTTTGCATGTACAGTTGGTGAAAATGTAAGGCAGCTCCGGATCCCAGTATCTTTTCTTTCCTGATGCAAAACAGTGGCAGGGCATCACTTTGCAAACGTTCCCCAAAAAGAAAGCAGGCTCAGTTCTAACGGCCTGGCTGCAGGTGAATTTCTCCTACGCCTTAGCCCAGTGGTTCTCAACCTTTTTAATGCCATGACCCCCAACCGGTCGTAAGTCGAGGACTACTCAACCGGTCGTGAGTCGAGGACTACTCAACTGGTGCAGCACCGTTTGCAGAATGGGACTTTTGGCGGGCTCAGCAGGGCAGAGACAGCCTGGACAATTCCCATTGGCTTTTGAAAGCCAATAGAATTAGACTCTATTCAAGAGAGTCTGTTCTATTGGCTTTCAAAAGCCAATAGAACAAAAGGGAGTAGCACAGCTAAGGAAAAGGGAGGAAAAATGGTGGACTGCATTGTTCGGCGACCCCCGTGAAATGGTCGTTCGACCCCAAATGGGGTCCCGACCCACAGGTTGAGAACCACTGGCTTAGCCCAAATTCTACTCACATTGGCTGCTCAGCAACTTCTCCAATTCTCTGACGTTGTTGTGACTGTTGTAATTGTGAGTCACTTTTTTCCAGTGTCGTTAAAAATTCAAATGATTGCTAAAGGAATGGTTGTAAGTCCAGGACTCCCTGTTTGCTCTCCCCCCTGTCTGCTCTTCCCCCTCATTTTTCTGTATTAATGTGAGTTTTAAGCCAGGGGTCCCCAACCCCCGGTCTGTGGACCGGTAGCGGGCCGCGGCATGCCAGCAACCAGGCATGCACAAACAAGCAAAGCCCCATCTGCAGGATGTAGGCAGACACACAAAACCACACACACCCTCTGGTCGGCGGAAAAACCTCCCTCCATGCAACCAGTCCCTGGTGCCCAAAAGGTTGGGGACCTCTAAGCCAGAGGCCCCCAACCTTTTGGGCACCAGGGACCGGTTCCGTGAAGAAAAGTTTTTCCACAGACTGGAGAGTGTGTGGTTTTGTGTGCTGCCTGTATCCCACGGATGGGGCTTTGCTTGTTTGTGCAGACTGGTTGCTGGCATGCCGCGGCCTGGTACCGGCGGTCGGGGATCCCTGCTCTAAGCTACAAGATTGGCGCCAAAGGATCAAGTTAAAAAAAAAAAAGTTAGATTCACTTAATCACCGTGTGATTCACTTAACGACAAAGGTTGTAACGTTGGGGTGGCTCAATTAACAACTGCCTTATTTAGCAACATAAATGCTGATCCCAATTGTGGTCGTAAGTCAAGGACTACTTCTATACAATTCTGCCTTCCTTCCTTTTGACCCATACAAAGTCTTGGATCTTAAGAGCAGAACCGATGAGGTCAGACCTAGCGGAGGCAAAACTAATTCACGGAACCTACTGATACAGCAAGTAGCATCAGTCACCAGAAGCTTTTAAAGAAGAATTGGGCACATTAGTAGAGAACAGATCTATTGACACACATTAACCATTATAGATTATGACGCATGGAGAAGGCTGAGCTCTATGCTCTAGCAATGGAGACGGTCAAAATCCAGTTAAGTCCATGATTATTGAAGCCGAATCCAAATTAACAAGATGTGTTGTCGCTCTTTCAGCTCCCCCTCCTTTAAATCAGATTAAGACTCAAGGCAAAAATTTTATTGTTCAGACTAGGTCAGGGGTAGGCAACCTTGGCTCTTTTATGACTGGTGGACTTCAATTCCCAGAATTCCTGAGCCAGCATGGCTCAGCACGGAAACCTCTCCCTTTCTCCTCAGCATGGCTGGCTCAGGAATTCTGGGAGTTGAAGTCCACGAGTCATAAAAGAGCCACGGTTGCCTACCCCTGGACTAGGTCTAACAAATGCAGGCAGTCCTCGACTTTACGACCACAAGGGACCACATGAGCCGAGGTGGCGCAGCAGTTAGAGTGCAGTACTGCAGGCCACTTTAGCTGACTGTGTTCAGCAGGTCAGCGGTTCAAATCTCACCGGCTCAAGGTTGACTCAGCCTTCCATCCTTCCGGGGTAGGTAAAATGAGGACCCAGATTGTTGGGGGCAATGTAAATATATATATATACATTGCTTACTGGTGTACACCGCTTAGAGAGTGCTTGCACTTAAAGTGGTATATAACATAAATAAATAAATAAATGGAGCCCAAAATTTCTGTGGCTGAGCAAGACGGTTGTTAAGTGAATTTTGCCCCAGTTTACGACCTTCCTTGCCACCGTTCTTGAGTGAATCACTGCAGTTGTTAAGTTAGCACCATGGTTGTAAAGTGAGTCTGGCTTCCCCACTGATGATGATCACAGAACCTCGGGATGCTGCGACGAAATATGAGCCAGTTGCCAAGCAGCCGAATTTTGATTATGTTGACTGTGGGGATGCTATAGAGGCCATAAGGGTAAAAAATGATCATAAATCACTTTTTTTAGTGGCACTGTAACTTCAAATGGTCATTAAACAAATGGTTATTAAGTAGTAGAGGATGACCTGTATACTTTTCCAACTGTATACTTTTACAGTTCATTTAGTGACTGTTCAAAGTTACACTAAAAAAAGAGGACTTTTAACCACTTTACAAGCTGAAGACTGGAAGAGACTGGACAGCCATTTGTCTGAAATGGTATAGGGTTTCTTGCCTGAGCAGGGGGTTGGACTAGATGACCTCTAAGGTCCCTTCCAACTTTATTATTATTATTATTATTATTATTATTTAATATGGTAATGTTCTTCACGCTTACAACCCTCCTTGCAGCGTCCTCGTGCTCACATGATCAAAATTCAGACACTTAGAAACTGACTCGTATTTATGACGGCTGCAGTGTCCTGGGATCACGAGATCCCCTTTTGCGACCTTCTGACAAGCAAAGTCAATGGGGGGGGGAGCCAGATTCACTTAACAACCGGGTTGCTAACTTAACAACTGTGGTGATTCACTTAACCACTGTGGCAAAAAAGATCATAAAATGGGGGGGGAAACCCATTTAACAATTGTCTCGTTTAGCAACAGAAATTTGGGGGCTCAACTGGGGTTGTAAGTTGAGCGCTACTTGTATAGGGTTTTTAACTACACAATCCAGCCTTTAATTCAGCCCTGCAGTTCATTGACCCGTTTTGCACAACGCAGAAGTAATAAGTAAACATTTCTCACACATCAGAAAGGCCCCGTTTTGATCAGGCTTTGGGCTCCTCATGCTTTCTTATGACACAGCTCTCCACAGATGAGGAGGAAAGCAGAACGGGAGGAAAAAAACAAGCAAAAACGTAATTATAGCAAAAAAAAAAAAAAGATCCCACGTTTCCAACTCATAAATCATACCCTTTACGGTTTGTCTGATTTCATTGCACAAACACACAATTTCGTTCCTTGTTTAAAAGAGGGCTTTTAACCTTCTCACCCACACTTTCCTTTCAAAAAAAAAAAACACACACACACAAACACAAAAAAAGAGGAGCTTCTCTTCTCGTGTTTTATAGATTAACACAACGCACTTCAAAAAAAAAAAAAACCCCTGTTCTTCTGCCCCAGCCGTTAACAGAATCCCTTTGAAGCACATCTAAATGGGATACTCCATTTGCAAGTAACACTTTGCTAGTCAAAAGATCTGACTCAGAAGGGATTTAATGCGAAACCACTCAGACTGGGGAGAGACAACGCCATCAGAAACCAAGGGCCGAGAAGTGTTTCCAAGTCCCAAGTAACACCATTACGGAGGGTGTTGGCTTAGGAACTGTCATAAACACTTCATAATCACTCAGACACAAACTGGGTTGCCTGGAGCGCGGTTGGCTTATTAAGTGCTGAATAGGTGTCCAGCGGAATAGAGAGCCAAAGTACAACACTACAGA
The DNA here is from genome assembly GCF_016545835.1 of Crotalus tigris. Lineage (NCBI taxonomy): Eukaryota > Metazoa > Chordata > Lepidosauria > Squamata > Viperidae > Crotalus > Crotalus tigris. Next base: position 31,718 of record NW_024097721.1, read on the forward strand.
TAAAAGTGACTTTCGGCGTGGGACTTTACACATGATATGGATGGGCAGGGCAGCAGCTTGGCAGACATTTCCAAAGGGGGGGGGGGAGAAAAAATATTTCTAAATATAGAAATGTTAAGATGGAGGTAGCACAAGGCGGTTAAAGAGCACGATGACCAGGGGGCATGCTCTTGACTCTTTATCTTTTGGGAAGAGGAGCAGACTTCATTGGTGACATTCCATTTTTTGGTCCCCCTAGGTCAGAGGTAGGCAAACATGGCTCTTTTATGACTCGTGGACTTCAATTCTCAGAATTCCTGAGCCAGCCATGCTGAGGAGAAGTGGAGAGGTTTCCAAGCTGAGGAGAAATGGAGAGGTTGCCATGCTGAGCCATGCTGGCTCAGGAATTCTGGGAGTTGAAGTCCACGAGTCATAAAAAGAGCCAAGGTTCCATCCCTCTGGCCTAGATCAGTAGTAGGCAACCTTGGCTCTTTTATGACTCGTGGACTTCAACTCCCAGAATTCCTGAGCCAGCCATGCTGAGGGGAAAGGGAGAGATTTCCATACTGAGCCGTGCTGGCTCAGGAATTCTGGGAGTTGAAGTCCACGAGTCATAAAAGAGCCAAGGTTGCCTACCCCTGCCCTAGGTATACCTGAAACTGTCTGGGCTAAAACACTCAGAGATAGAGGGATAGAATCAAGATCACGTGAAGGGTTAATACCACTTTACAAGGCCTTGGTAAGGCCACACTTGGAATACTGCATCCAGTTTTGGTCACCACGATGTAAAAAAGATGCTGAGACTCTAGAAAGAGTACAGAGAAGAGCAACAAAGATGATTAGGGGCCTGGAGGCTAAAACATATAAGGAATGGTTGCTGGAATTGGGTATGTCTAGTTTAACGAAGAGACGGACGAGGGGGGACATGATAGCAGTGTTCCTGTATCTCAGGGGCTGCTCCCCAAAAAAGGGAGTCAACCCGTTCTCCAAAGCGCCTGAAGGCAGGACAAGAAGCAACGGATGGAAACTAATCAAGGAGAGAAGCAGCCTGGAACTAAGGACAAATTTTATAACAATTGGAACAACTAATCAGGGGAATGACGTGCCTCCAGAAATTGTGGGTACTCCCAACACTGGAGGATTTTAAGAAAAGATTGGACAGCCATTTGTCTGAAATGGTCTTGGGTTTCCTGCCTGAGCAGGGGGTTGGACTAGAAGACCTCCAGGCTCCCTTCCAACTCTGTTACGGTGTTCATAAAATGATTTGCTCACAAAACAAAACCATCTTCACTTCAATTACTGGGTGCTGTTGTTCAAAGGAGATTCCAAGGCCCATAGAAAATTTGCTGAGGATGCTGCTAAAACTCGCTGACTTTAAAATGTACAAAGCTTTCCTCGATTTACTGTCGTTCGTTTAGTGAATATTTGAACGGCACTGAAAAAACAATGACTTATGATTGGTCCTGGCACTTACAACCAATGCAGCATCCCCGTGATCATGGGATCAAAATTCAGGCATGTATTTATGATAGTTGCAGCATTCTGGGGTCACGTGATTGCCATTTGCGCCCTTCCCAGCTAGCTTCTCACTAAGCAAAATCAGTGGGGAGAAGCTGGATTTGTTTAATGACCGTAGGACTCACTTAATAATTGCAATAATTAGCTTAACAACCATGGCCAAAGAAAGGCTGTAAATCAAACATGGCTCACTTTGCTTAGCAGAGGAAATTTTGGTCCCAATGGTAATCGTAAGTTGAGGACTATCCATATACCAAGGACGTCTGCAGTTTATAATAATAATAATAATAATAATAGTTGGAAGGGACCTTGGAGGTCATCTAGTCCAACCCCCTGCTCAGGCAGGAAACCCTATACCCTTTCAGACAAATGGGTGTCCAGTCTCTTCTTAAAAACTTCCAGTGTTGGAGCATTCACCGCTTCTGGAGGCAGGTTGTTTCACTGGTTAATTGTCCTGACTGTCAGGAAGTTTCTCCTTAGTTCCAGGTTGCTTCTCTCCTTGATCAGTTTCCATCCGCTGCTTCTTGTTCTGCCTTCAGGGGCTTTGGAGAACAGCTTGACTCCCTCTTCTTTGGGGCAGCCCCTTAGATTCTGGAGCATGCTATCATGTCCCCCCTCGTCCTTCTCTTCATTAAACTAGAGAGACCCAATTCCAGCAACCGTTCCTTGTATGTTTTAGCCTCTAGTCCCCTGATCACCTTTGTTGCTTAGTTTCTTAAAACTCATCCCAAAGGAGCTTTTCAAAAGGCAACTAGACTTTCTCAGTGGTTGTGTTTTTTCCTTGAAAATATTTCACTTCTCACCCAAGGAGCTTCTTCAGTTCTGAAGAAGCAGAGAACTGAAAAAGCTTCCTGTATGAGAAGCGCAACATTTTCAAGAGGGGGAAAAAATCAAAGCAAGAAAGTTCAAAAGGTGCCTTTTGAAAAGCACCTCCGGGGCAGCCCTCCATGATCTAGATCAGGGGTGTCAAACGCGCAACGTCATGTGACATGTCGCAACATATCACAAATTTTTTTTGCCATTGTCGGCCATGGGGTAGGTGCAGTTTCACCATGATCCATCCGGCCCGCCGGCTGTCAGCTTGACACCCCTGATCTAGATGATTGGGAATCTCCACAGACCTTCTCAGAACTTACTACATTAGCAATACAGATGTGTGAGGCCCAAACAGTGTGAGTAAACCTCTTTCCTACCTGAAGGAGGCAAGCAGCTCAAGAGTTTCCCTCAAAATACATAGTCACTACAGGGAGTAGGATAGGGCTACCTAAGTCAACTCTCCACCTAATCTGCTCTAGGAATGGGAGAAATCCCCACAATTCTTCACAACCAGCAAGGCTTCTCCTAAGGGCAGGATTGGATGGGGGGGGATGGGGGGGGGAACAAGACGGCACCATAGCGCACTGCGTGGTTACTTTGAATAACCGTTGATAACGGGCAAAATCTCCTGCCTTTTTTTTTTTTTTTCCTCCTTCAGCAGTTCATGAGTGACCCAGAGTTACTGAAACAGCCAATCTTGCTCAATACTTGAGCGGCACCTACTGCTCGCTTTGCAGAAATGACAGCTGGCAGGGTGAAAAAAAACCTTTTTGAAAGGAGGGAAACTCATGTTATCTATGGAGTCTTAAAGTACATTATCTGTAAACATATATGCATAATTCTGTATTTATTTATTTATATTTGTCATGTTTATGTAGTGTATATTGGAGGTGATGAATGCAACGAAATTTCATTTTAATGTATGCCGATTATTGTACATTCAAAGTGACAATAAAGTTATTATTCTATTCTATTCTATTCTATTCTACTCTATTCTATTCTATTCCTATTTCTATTCTATTCCTATTTCTATTCCATTCTTTCATTATTCTATTCTATTCTATTCTATTCTATTCTATTCTATTCTATTCCTATTCCTATTCCTATTTCTATTCCGTTCTTTCATTATTCTATTCTATTCCTATTTCTATTTCTATTGCGTTCTTTCATTATTCTATTCTATTCTATTTATATTCCTATTCCTATTCCGTTCTTCCATTATTCTATTCTATTCTATTCTATTCTATTCTATTCTATTCTATTCTATTCTATTCTATTCTATTCTACTCTATTCTATTCTACTCTACTCTACTCTATTCTATTCTAGTCCTCGACTTATGACCATTCATTTAGCAGCCCTTTGAAATTACAGCAGCACCAGAAAAAAGAAAGTGGCTTACATCGGGTCCTCACACTTACATAGACACACATACAAACTGTTTCAATGTTCCCTGTGGTCATGTGATCACAATTTGGTCACTTAAGCAATTGGCATGTATTAACGATGATTGGGGTGTCCTAGAGTCATGTGATTCTCATTTACGACCTTCCCAGTTGGGAAGGAAATATGGGAGGAAGAAATCTTTTGCCGGTATCAGCTCAATCTAGAGCCATCCACAGGCAGCAGTCGCTACTGCGACATCATTTGTGTTTCCTAAATTTTGGGATTGCTAACAAAGAGTTAAGGGGGACTGATTAGCTCTCATCAGCCAGCCATACCCTTCTGGGATTCGAACCTGGGCTCCTTGCACATTAGGCAGCTCTCACAGTAGCTGCTGCTGCCTGTGAATGGCTCTAAATCAGTGGTTCTCAACCTTTTTAATGCCGCGACCCCCAAACAGTCATAAGTCGAGGACTACTCAACCGGTTGTAAGTCGAGGACTACTCAACTGGTGCAGCACCATTTGCAGAATGGGACTTTTGGCGGGCTCAGCAGGGCAGAGACAGCCTGGACAATTCCTATTGGTTTTTGAAAGCCAATAGAATTAGACTCTATTCAAGAGAGTCTATTCTATTGGCTTTCAAAAGCCAATAGAATAAAAGGGAGTAGCACAGCTAAGGAAAAGGGGGAAAAAATGGCGGACTGCGTTGTTTGGCGACCCCCGTGAAATGGCCGTTCAACCTCAAATGGGGTCCCGACCCACAGGTTGAGAACCACTGCTCTAGATTGAGCTGATACAGGCAAAAGATTTCCTCCTCCCATATTTGGGCCGACAGGTGAATCAAAAAAAACACTCAAGACATATCTCCTCCCCTGTCGACATCGTCAGAGTATAAAACATAGGATCCGGGAGTACGCTTATATACCGTAAATGCCGGCGTATAAGACGACTTCCGCAAGTGCTGAAATCGGCGCCAAAGACGGGGGTCGTCTTATACGCCGAGTCGTCTTATACGCCGGAAATACTGGTAGTTTCCGGCGTATAAGACGACGTTCTAGGAATGCGGCCCGAATATAAAGACGGGGGTCACCTTGTACACCGGCATTTACGGTAACTGGCTGCCCCTGCGCACTGCTCCTCAGTCGGATCATATATATGTGTGTAAGTTAATCTAACTCAGTTTTCCTAAAGGTCAGGGTCTTGTCTCACATAAAATGTTTTTTTATGCCAGGACAGAAAATTATCAGCAGCATCATCTGTTATGTAAGTAGGAAGAGGTTATGAATCAGACTTGAACTGGGGAAATCCCCCTAAATTCTCAGACTTTGTAAAAATAAGCCAAGGAAGTTATTTTTATACCAGATCCATTTAGGTATCTACCACATCCTGTATTAATTGGCAGTGGTTCTGCAGGATCCCAACTTGCCCCCCTTCCTTAGAGGTGACAGGATAGCAAGTCTTCCAGTATCTCAGGGGCTGCCCCAAAGAAGAGGGAGTCAAGTTATTCTCCAAAGCACCAGAGAAGAAGCAACGGACGGAAACTAATCAAGGAGAGAAGCAAACTGGAATTAAGGATGAATTTTCTGACAGTGAGAACAAAGAGGAATGGCTTCCTTCAGAAGCTACGGGTGCTCCATCACTGGAGAGACTGGACAACCATTTGCCTGAAAGGGTACAGGGCCTCTTGCTGGAGTAAGGGATTGGACTGGAGGCTAAAACATATAAGGAACGTTTGCTGGAATTGGGTATGTCTTGTTTAATGAAGAGAAGGACGAGGTGAGACATGATAGCAGTATTCCAATATCTCAGGGGCTGCCACAAAGAAGAGGGAGTCAAGCTATTTTCCAAAGCACCCGAAGGCAGGACAAGAAGCAATGGATGGAAACTAAGCAAGGAGAGAAGCAACCTAGAACTAAGGAGAAACTTCCTGACAGTGAGAACAATTAACCAGTGGAACAACCTGCCTCCAGAAGCGGTGAATGCTCCAACACTGGAAGTTTTTAAGAAGAAACTAGACAGCCATTTGTCCAAAATGGTATAGGGTTTCCTGACTGAGCAGGGGGTTGGACTAGATGACCTCCAAGGTCCCTTCCAACTTTATCATCATCACCATTATTATTATTATTATTATTATTATTACTACTACTACTACTATCTTCAAGATCCCTTCCAACTCTGTTATCCTTTAAGATCTCATTACAATCCTTTTCTCTGGAGATGCTTATGATCCAAGCTGGGGTTTCTGCACAAAATGTGTCCTCGTGCCATTCAGAAGAGCAGAAAACGTCTCCAGTGCTACTTGTTCTTTCTTTAATCAGAAAAGACATAGAAAAAAAAGTAGCTTTATGACCTTCAGATCAGAGGATAGAATTTACGCTCCCTCACTGAAATTCTGCTTGCTGTCTGCTGCCTTTTTCTTTTTCTTCTCATCAACGTCTACAGACCTTCTGCCAGGCTACTGAGTATTAACACAATCTAAGACGGGAACTGGGGTATCCAAGAAACCCCTTTGTACCAGGTAGCCATGAGTAACTCACAGGTATGCTCCATATCTGTATCCCGTCGCTGTAGCCAATCATGAGCAGAAGAGGAGGTTCGTTCCCGGTGCTGTGCATTTCGTGCAGCTCCACGTTCCTTAAGGTATCTAAAAAAAAAACAAACGAGAAAAAGAAATCAAAGTTCAACAGCACCAGATTAGGACAAGGCTTCCGTGGAGTCCGAAGAGGTGGCACGGAGAACAGAACGGATAACAGAGTTGGAAGGGACGGTGGAGGTCTTCTAGTCCAACCCCCTGCTCAAGTGGGAGACCCTATACAATTTGACACAAGCGGCTGTATTAATAATAATGATGATTCACAGATAGTGGGAAGCAAAGAAGAAATGAGCCGAAGTAGCGCAGCAGTTAGGGTGCAGTACTGCAGGCCACTTTAGCTGACTGTGCTTGCACTTAAAGCGGTATATAAGTCTCATAAATAAATAATGAGCGAAGAAAGAATATCCCTGGAGAAATTAAGTAAAAAAAAAAAAAGGAGAAGCCGTGTCATTTCATTGATATGCTCCTAATAAAAGGCTTTCTTCGCTCATTAACAAAAGCGGTGTGCCAACGAGAGCAGTCAAGAAACTGGGAGTTCTTAGGACTTTTGAGCGCCCGGTAAGAAATCTCTTGTGTTGTGCTGACATTTCAAGGTGATGGAGGACAATGCAGGTGGTCCTTGATTTATAACCACAATGGAGCCCGGAATTTATGTTGTTAAGTGAGACATTGATCAAAATGAGTTTTGCCCCATTTTATGACTTTTCTTGTCGCAATTGGTAAGTCAATCACTGCAGCTGTTAAATCAGTAACACGGTTGTTCAGCGAATCTGGCTTCCCCGTTGACTGGTCACATGACCCCCGAGACATTGCAACCGTCGTAAATACAAACCAGCTGTCAAGCAACCGAATGTAAATGACGTGACCATGGGGATGCTGCCACGGTCATAAGGGTGAAAAATGGTCATAAGTCAATTTTTTCAGTGCCGTGGTAACTTCGAACAGTCATTAAATGAACTGTTAAGTCGAGGACTACCTGTAATTGTCTCTTAAGGTCCTTTGCGATAGATAGATAGATAGATAGATAGAGAGAGAGAGAGAGAGAGAGAGAGAGAGAGAGAGAGAGAGACAGACAGACAGATGATATAGATCAGTGGTTCTCAACCTTTCTAATGCTGTTGCCCCATAATACAGTTCCCCATGTTGTGGTGACCCCCAACCACTTATACATCACCGGGTGCCAGGGGCGTGGCCAAAGAAAAGGGGGGAAAAATGGCGGACAGCCTTGTTTGGCGACCCCCGTGAAATGGTCGTTCGACCCCAAATGGGGTCCCGACCCACAGGTTGAGAACCACTGATATAGATAGATAAGACAGACAGACAGACAGACAGATAGAGAAACAGACAGACAGATCCAGGAGATAGATCCAGGAGATGATAGAGACAGACAGACAGACAGATAGATATGGATGGATAGATAGATAGATAGATAGATAGATAGATAGATAGATAGATAGATAGATAGATAGATAGAAATATTGATATAGATATATATAGATAGATATAGATATATAGATATAATAAAACTAAAAAGGCAGATCACCGAGACTAAAAATGTTATTTAAAACTTAGCTTTCGTCAGCAGCTGTTGACGTTATCAAAGTATAAGCCAGGATTGGGGATAAGTATAAGCCAGGATTGTTTTTATAGTTCCTGGGAAGCTAACAGTTTTGTCAATGCACACGTTACGCGTTATTATGAATACACCCGAGACTCGCATTTTTAAAATAATTTTAGATATACCTATATAGAGGTTGTCCTCGACTTACAACCAGAATTGAGCCCCAAATTTTTGTTGCTAAGTGAGACATTTGTTAAGTGAGTTTTTGCCCCATTTTATGACCTTTCTTGCTACAGTTGTTAAGTGAATCACTGCAGTGGTTAAATCAGGATGACCCACTTTGCAACCATCACAACTTGTGACTATAAAGGGCAGGCTCCATTACAGCCATAAGTTGAGGACTACCTGTAAACAGTTTGGGCCTGTTTCTGGAATTGGAATATTGGAAGAAAAATCAGGTCCAGTTCCAAGCCGGGAATAAAAAAAATGGAGGCTGACTGCTTAGGAAAGGTTCTTGTTTATTGGTGAGCAGAACCAGCAACAGCATGCAGTTCTCACAAGCGGCTGGGTGAGTGGATGGATCTTTATGGGGCTCTGAGACTTCAAAGTGGAAATGTTTCTGGGTTGTGCAATGAGGTGGCTTTTGTGTCTTTTGCTAGTCTGAAGATGGTGTTGGGCAATTCCTATTGTGCCTAAAAGACCACATCCTGTCTTTGGATTTGGGTGAGGGGATGCAAATTCTTAATCCCATCAGCTGTGGGGGCTGAAGACCTTTTGTTTATGAATAGATTGGCCTAGTCCAGTGCTGGCGAACTTATGACACGGGTGCCAGAGGCGGCACTCAGAGCCCTCTCTGTGGGCACGCACACCGTCGCCCCAGTCCTAGGCCGTCAGCTGGGTTTTATAAAACCTTTTCGCTTTAGGCCTCCGCTGCCGTGTGCAAAAAAAAAAAAGGTTCAATCAGTCAATTTCAACTTCTTGCGGGAAAAAAAAGATCTTTCAAAGTTGGAATTGATTGATTGAACTTTTTAGTCCCACCCAGTCTGCCGTTACCACCGCAGCCATGCTCACCCAATGGGCCACACCCAGGCAATGGGCCATACCCACCCGGCACTCAACAACGCATAAGTGGGTTTTGGATTGCAGTTTGGGCACTTGGCCTCTAAAAGGTTCGCCATCACTGCTCTAAAGAATGCAAATGACGCCTTCAAAGAAAAACAAGAAAGTCCAGTTGCCTCTTAAAAAAGCACCTTTGGGACAACCAGAACCTGGATGACTGAGAATCTCCATAGACGTTGAACATCGTGTGGTATAAGCAAGGTTGATATCTGAAAGCAACAAGGGTGGTGTAAACATGGCCTATGCGCCCTGTGTATTTATGTAATGCTATAAGGATGAGAGTAGTAATGTCTCTGTAGGACAGACGCAGGAGAAGCACAGGCTCTGTTGTCTATGTATGCAGAGTCACAGGCACATCATCTCTCCAGGGAGGGAATCTTCCTGTATCAGCCTTCAAGAGCGGCTAAAGGGGAGGGTATGACGTTATACCAAAGAACAGGCCTTCCTGTGACTAGGTAGACCTAGTCCTCAACTTACAGCCATTTGTTTAGTGGCCGTTCGAAGTTACAATGGCACTGAAAAAAAGCGATTTGTGACCGTTTTTTCAGCATCCTGTAAAGAGTTTGGGCCCGTTTCTGGAATCGCAGCAAGAGGAAAGCTACATAGACTTCAAGAAGGACGGTATTCTATAAGGGGGGGGCTATTCCAGCAATTCCGTGATCATGTGATCAAAATCAGAGTGAGCACATATAGGGAGTGGGTTTTTATATCCTCTGTAGCCTTTTGTTTGGAGTTGTTTCCTGTTCCTGTTTGAGGCATGAACTTTGACCTGAGTCTGAGTGTGCCCTTTGGTATCTGTGGGTTAATCCTATTATGTCCTGTCTTAGAGTTTGGGCGGGGTATGTAGATTTTAGGAATCTTTGTCTTCCTAAGCTTCTAGCTGGGAGCCTCCAACCTTCCTGGATGGTTTACATCTGCATTTCTACAGAGCTGGTTTCTGTCTGGGGGAGGGAGACTTGGGGCCATTAAGAAAAACTGGGCATGCTTTTCTGCCTCTTTAAGATCCTTTGAGGAAATATATTTTTCTGCCCTTTTAATATTTCCTTCTCTGGGGGGCTGACTTCCCACAGAAGGAAGGCAGATTCGCTGAACAATCATATGATTCGCTTAATAATTGCAGCGACTCTTGAACAACTATGTGTGAGAAGTAAGTCTTCATCCTGGTTCATCCAAGCCGGGAATAAATAAGCAAACATGGCGACTGCTTTCGGAAGAAGGTTACAGTTTATTGCAGAAAGCTGGTTCTTCAGGAAAGTGCAGAGGAGAGAAGGGGCTGAGCACATGGTGTAGTAGGTTTTTATACCCCCTCTAGCCTTTTGTTTGGAATGGTTTCCTGTTCCTGTGGCATGAACCTTGAGGCTGTTTCTGAGTGTTTGTCTAGGCCTTGATATCTGTGGTTTAATCCTATTATCATATCCTGCTTCCCAGGAGATGGGGCTAATGGCTCCTAGAGTTTGGGTGGGATATTCAGATCTTCTTTTTTGTCTTCTTGATTGCTCTGGCTCCAACTTTCTGATGGTTTTACATCTGCATTTGTATGGGGCTAAAGTCTTGCTTGGGGCAGAGAGATAGATTTGGGGCCAGGTTTGGTTTTAAAAAGTCCTTTTGAGGAAAAATATATTTTTCTGCCCTTTTTAATATTTCTTTCTCTGGGCTAACTTCCCTCAAATGGCAAAAAAGGTCGTAAAATGGAGCGCTTAAGAATCGCCTTGCTTAGCAAGGGAAATGTTGGGGACTCGCTCTGTAGGTAGTCGGAGAAAGAACATAATCCATTTGTTACCATCTGAGATGGAAGGAGATAGCTCTCAAAACACAGATACCACAAGACTGAATAGAAAACAACACGGCCATGAACTGGGGTGGGAAGTGGGAAGGAGAGAGCGACTTACCATTCAAGTCAGAATTTTCAAATCTGATCCATACAATTTTCTCTTTTTCTTCTGTTGGAGCCGTACTGCTATAAGCCTGTATGGGGGAAGGGGGAAAAAAAAAAGAAGTTTAATGTGCTCAAGATAAAAAGAAAAAGCCTCAGATGAACAAAGATGCTTTTTCACGAGGCACCTGGATTTTCTTGTTTTTCTTTAAAGGCGTTTTGCTCAGATCAGTGGTTCTCAACCTGTGGGTCGGGACCCAATTTGGGATCGAACGACCATTTCACAGGGGTCGCCAAACAACGCAATCTGCCATCCCCCCCCCCCTTTTCCTTAGCTGTGCTACTACCTTTTATTCTATTGGCTTTTGAAAGCCAATAGAATAGACTCTCTTGAATAGAGTCTAATTCTATTGGCTTTCAAAAGCCAATAGGAATTGTCCAGGCTGTCTCTGCCCTTCTGAGCCCGCCAAAAGTCCCATTCTGCAAACGGTGCTGCACCAGTTGAGTAGTCTTCGACTTACAACCGGTTGAGTAGTCCTCGACTTATGACCGGTTGGGGGGTCGCGGCATTAAAAAGGTTGAAAACCACTGGCTCAGATGAACAGTGAACAGCTTAACTCTGTTGACAGACCACAGAGCCAATTTGGTGTAGCAGTTAAGGTGTTGGTAGAAAAACCTGGAAACTGAGTTCTAATCCCGTTTTAGGCATGAAAGCCAGCGAGGTGACTTTGAGCCAATCATCAGGAGACAGTGAGTTCTAGTCCCGCCTTAACCATGAAAACCAGTTGGATGACTTTCGGTCCCTCTTCCTCTCAGCCCAACCCATCTCAAAGGGTTGTGATTGCGGGAAAATATTAGGAGGATGGAATATATGTGTTCGCCGCCTTGAGTTATTTATACCAGGGCTTTTCAACTTTTTCACCCATTGTACCACTTTTAGGATACGGCAATATCCAAGTACCACCAGCCGCCTAGCAAGGTGTCAAAAACTTGATGATCAAACAAAAGAAAAAAGAAAAAAAGAAAAAGTGAGTAGTACAGGTAGTCCTTGACTTACAATAGTTCGCTTAGTGACTGTTTGAAGTTACAATGGCACTGAAAAAAGTGCCCCCCAAGGCACAGCCTAGCAAGATACCTGCCTGCCCACCTGGCCGCGCTCTTCCTTCTGTCCGAGGTTTTCATTGTTGTGAATATTTCTGTTGAGGATTGGCAGCAGGGGTGGAGTGGGGGGGTGTTTGGTTTTTACTCCCCCCGTCTGCTGAGTGGTTGCAGCAGGTTTTGGTCACTTCACATGACCCTGGGACACTGTGACTGTCATAAATATGAATCAGTTGCCAAGCATCTGAATGTAAATCACAAGACCCTGGAGAGGCTGCAACATTCCAGCTGATCGGCGCTTCTTCTGGGCTCAGCAGAAGCACCAGCATCAGCGCTGAGCTCCAGCTGGAGCCTGGCGTTGTTTCTTGCGCTTCCGCTGAACCCTGACAGCCCTGCAGCTCCAGCCGTCTCTCGCTCAGGCTTGTGCGGTGCTGCCAGTGGTTCAGCTCATTCCCCTCCCCCGCTATTTTTCTAGGATGGTCGCATACCAGCTGCCAGGTGCCAATGTACCACAGGTGGTACCCATAACACGGGTTGAAAAGCCCTGATTTATACAATAATAAAGGCAGGATAAAAATCTAATAAATAAAATATTGCATCCTCTTTCCAAAAATGATAACACAGTTTCACTATCCTGCTTTCCTGTTTAAGTGCTGTCATTTTCTAACCATCCTTCTATACTACACAGCTAGTAATTTTCTGGGCTGGAGGGCACATTTGTCCACCTATAATACTGCACAGTACTGATGCTTCAAGCAGGCCATTAACTACTCCCCCCCCCCGGTGCCCCATTTTGATTACAATCATATAAATATTCACAATCTGAATTTAATTTCTTTTAAAGTATACAACTCATTTGCATAACACGTTAAACCAAAATCCAACCAATCACATTATGACTTATTGCGATATACAAACTATGACCCACTGATCGACATAACTTGGCACGCTCTTTTCTGCATTTTTTTCTGCATCTTCCCACATGACGCCACTTTTTTGGGGGGGGACCCATTTTAAGAGGACAAGTTTAAAACGTTGCAACAAACCAGCTGCACTTGCCTGCGGTACAACATCTTGCAGAAATGTAACGACGCTTTCCATGTATGACTGCTCTCTGGAACAGAAAGATAAATATCCATAAAAAACAACAATGGTTATTATATACATACACAAATGTCCCTGGTGGAATTACAGGTTAAGCAGCATCAAGCATATTGCAAAATAGGAGTAACAAACAGTAACCCAAAGATATGAAGGGTATAAGATAAGAAAAAAGATAGGACACTGAATTAAGTTAGGTTTAAAACTGCATTTTTCTGAACATCACAGATTTTTTTTTTCCAAAAGTCAACTTTGATACTTTCGTTATCACTATTCACTGGAACCTAACATGCAACTATGAAAAAATTTTATAAAAGTAAATGTACCTACAAATGGCTTGAAGAATAAAAACTGACTTCAAAAGTTAAGAGAGAGTTTCTAAGAAAAATGACAGAATTTGAAATACTCATAGAGAATTAAGACTGCCAATTAAGACCTGAGATTATGACAGCTCATCGTTGTTAACAGCTGTTGTGAACTCTGGGCTATACCAGACAAAGCCATTCCAAAGTGCGTATCAAAATAACCCACAACCAAAAACCATCACTCTTACACATTGCATGTTTAGCAAACTTCAGCAGCAGAAAAATTCAAGTTTTATCTTCCATTTGGAACTCTAGATCAGAGGTCTCCAACCTTTTGGGCATCAGGGACTGGTTACGTGGAGAGAGGTTCTTCCACGGACCAGAGAGTGCGTGGTTTTGTGTGCTGCCTGCATCCCACAGATAGGGCTTTTCTTGTTTGTGTGGACCGGTTGCTGGCATGCCGTGACCTGGGGGTTGGTGACCCCTGCTCTACATGAACAATATGGAATTGTACCTATATTCTATAACAGTAGTTCTCAACCTTTTTAATGCCGCGATCTCCAACCGGTTGTAAGTCGAGGACTACTCAACCCATCGTAAGTCAAGGACTACTCAACTGGTGCAGCACCGTTTGCAGAATGGGACTTTTGGCGGGCTGAGCAGGGCAGAGACAGCCTGGACAATTCCTACTGGCTTTTGAAAGCCAATAGAATAAAAGGGAGTAGCACAGCTAAGGAGAAGGGGGAAAAAAATGGTGGACTGCGTTGCTTGGTGACCCCCGTGAAATGGTCGTTCGACCCCAAATGAGGTCCCGACCCACAGGTTGAGAACCACTGTTCTATAAAGTCATGCTAGCACAGTGGTTAGAATGCAGTATTGCAGGCTGACTCTGCCGACTGTCAGAAGTTTGATCTTAACCAGCACAAGGTTGATTGAGCCTTCCGTCCTTCCGAGGTCAGCAAATTGAGGACCTAGATTGTTAGGAGGAAAATGCTGACTCTGTAAACCGTTTAGAGAGAACTGTAGAGCACTGTGAAGCAGTACATAAGTGCTATTCCTTCCTTCCTTCCTTCCTTCCTTCCTTCCTTCCTTCCTTCCTTCCTTCCTTCCTTCCTTCCTTCCTTCCTTCCTTCCTGCCTACTGCCAGGAGTTCAGTCCTGACCGGCCAAGGGTTGACTCAGCCTTCCATCCTTCTGAGGTTGGTAAAATGAGGACCCAGATTGTTGGGTGCAAATATGCTGACTCTATAAACTGCTTTGACAGGGTTGTAAAGCACTGTGAAGCAGCATATAAGTCTAAGTGCTATTGCTATTAACCACTTACGTAACAGCCTGTGGCCGGACTATCACTCCTCCAGTACATCGGCTTGGGCGGCGGGGAGATTCAGCAGCCATTACTGTTCTTAATTCCTGGAAGCAAAAAAAAAAAGTGTTTTTGAATTATGTCTCACACTCTCTTATTCACCCACTTCTTCAGTGATCATCAACAGCACACTAGTTAAAAAAGAAACTGATATCGAAAGGTATGCAAACAGCAAAATCAGCAGGTCAGAAAAGGCAAGTGATGATGGATCAATACTGCATTTTACCTCCCACAGCTTAAAACCTTGAATTGGAATCTCTAAAGCAGTGGTTCTCAACCTGTGGGTCGGGACCCCATTTGGGGTCAAACGACCATTTCACGGGGTCGCTAAACAACGCAGTCCACCATTTTTTTTCCCCTTTTCCTTAGCTGTGCTACTCCCTTTTATTCTATTGGCTTTTGAAAGCCAATAGAATAGACTCTCTTGAATAGAGTCTAATTCTATTGGCTTTCAAAAGACAATAGGAATTGTCCAGGCTGTCTCTGCCCTGCTGAGCCCACCAAAAGCCCCATTCTGCAAACGGTGCTGCACCAGTTGAGTAGTCCTCGACTTACAACCGTTTGAGTAGTCCTTGATTTATGACCGGTTGGGGGTCACGGCATTAAAAAGGTTGAGAACCACTGCTCTAAAGCCCTGCCTAAAAAATGCCCAGATTACCTCAGTCTTTGTATGTAGATAGAAGTAATAGAAAAATTAAGTCACTCCTAACTCGGGGGTCACTTCATCCAATCATATTAAGCTAAAATGAAACGAGGACAATATAGTTTGGTGTGATATACAAAATTACCACTAAAATCAGTGAGGCTAAAAGTTAACTGCTGCCCAGAGTAGCCCAACGGTGAGATACCGGTAGGTGGCAAATAAATTTAACAAATAATAATTATAATAACTAAACTAACCAGACTGTATTTCAAAGATGTACCCAAAAGCACAACTAAATATGGAATCAACCAACTGCCAGTCTCACAGGAAACAGGGCTGCAAGCATGCGCATGACGCTTTCAATGATGCTGGCGCCTGTGTGAGGCTCGTGGTGCCGCCACCGCTAGGCTCCTGGCGATGCTATCACCAGTGCAAGCCCCCACGCGAGGCTCGCACCGTGGCCCACGTGCCGTGTGCGGAGCTGCCACCGCCCGCACACGTTTTGTGGCAATGCCGCCTACATGTGGTGTGCCGCCGCCCACCTGCCGCTCACAGCGCTCCTACTGCCCGCACACATTTTGTGGCAACGCTGCCACCCACGCGATACTGGAAACAGTGGCATGAGGGGGGTTGAGTACGCACACATGCGCACATGCTCTGCCCAGCTACTCACGTGGCCCAGTGGTGAAGAGGCCATGGCCCGGTAGTGGGCCGTGGGCCATAAGTTGGGGACCTCTGGTTTCTAGCATTTATTCTACATTGCCAGATTCTCAGCTATTCCTTCTTCCTTGTCCTTTTTAAACATATATGCCGTCCAAGAAAAACAAGGTAATTGTATCCTAAGATCAAAAGTTGTTTTTTAATTCTTATTTTGTCTTCTGGGAATGGTCATTTAAAGAAGCCCACGAATGAGTTCAAAAGAATCCTTCCGGCGCGTAGATATACCTGACCAGCAGGGGGCCACAGTACGTATGTTTTGATGGCCCCAAAATCTGAAGCTGACAGAACTGTCTCAATCATAACCTCAACTGTGTACAGGTATTCCTCAACATACGAACATGATCGAGCCCAACATTGCTGCTGCTAAGTGAGATAGTTGTTAAGTGAGTTTTGCCCCCTTTGATGACCTTTCTTGCCAGAGCTGTCAAGAGAAGCACTGCAATTGTTAAATTAGTAACGGTCGTTAAGTAAATCCGGCTTCCCCATTGACTTTGCTCGTCAAAAGTTCCCAAAAGAGGATCACATGACCCCAGGACACTACGACCGTCACAAAAAGGAGTCAGTTGCCAAGCATCTGAATTTTGATCACGTGACCACGAGGGAGACTGCAACGGTTGTAAAGTGTGAGAAAAATGGTCATGTCACTTTTTTCACTGCTATTTGAAGTTACATGGTCACTAAACAAACGGTTGTAAGTCAAGGGCAACCTGTACATATAGACATGGTTGTCTCCTCCGTTCCACTCCAGCCCCTGCTTTTTTATCTCAAACTCCCACAGCAGCTGCTCAGTGTTTCTCAACCTTGATAATTTTAAGGCATGTGGACTTCAACTCCCAGAGTTCCACAGCCAGCATTGCTGGCTGTGGAACTCTGGGAGTTGAAGTCCTCATGCCTTAAAATTGTCAAGGTTGAGAAACACTGTTTATTAAAGGAAAAAAACAGCTAAGAATTTGTTCCACAAGGAGTGAAAAAAGCTCTTTTGGGGGGTTGTTTTTTTTTTTGAGAAGCCCCTATTTTCAAACACTTCTAGTGCTCTATCCTCCCTGTCCCAAGAGCACCTGTAGTATGTCTCTCAGATTCCCCACCCTATCAACGGCTCTTGCAGATGTTCCTTAAACTGTCTTACGTTCTTGCTCCTTCACTTCCATTTGCTTTTAAATTAGTAGGTAACCCCACTGACATTATTAAGTTCCCTTTCCATGCCCTACAATTAAGATACACTACAATTAGGGGACTGGAGGCTAAAGCATATAAGGAAAGGCTGCTGGAATTGGGAATATCTAGTTTAAAGATGAGAAGGACAAGGGGGGACATGATAGCAGCCTTCCAATATCTCAGGGGCTGCCCCAAAGAAGAGGGAGTCAAGCTATTCTCCAAAGCGCCTGAAGGCAGGACAAGAAGCAGCGGATGGAAACTCATCAAGGAGAGAAGCAACCTAGATCTAAGGAGGAATTTCCTGACAGTGAGAACAATTAACCAGTGGAACAACCTGCCTCCAGAAGCGGTGAATGCTCCAACATTGGAGGTTTTTAAGAAGAGACTTGACAGCCATTTGTCCGAAATGGTATAGGGTTTCCTGCCTGAGCAGGGGGTTAGACTAGATGACCTCCAAGGTCCCTTCCAACTTTTTATTATTATTATTATGGATCATCGCACAGTCAGCCAGATGTTCAGACTGGATTTGGCATTTTGTCTATCTATCGAGTCCTTACCCAGGACCTGGGATAGGCAGATGTAGATGTTTGATGGTATTACAGGTATCGTCGCAGGATGGAAGCAGTTCCTAGTAAGGCCACCTTTTGCAATTGACTAATAGCGAATTTGTCAATGCCAATGGTGTTCAAGTGGTGCTCCAGTTGTTTTGGGATTGCACCCAAGGAGCCTATGACTATTGGTACTACCCTTGCTTGCTTTTGCCACAGTCTTTCTATTTCTATTTGTAGGTCTTTGTATTTTGTTATCTTCTCCAGTTCTTTCTCGTCTATTCTGCTGTCTCCAGGCACTGCCACGTCCACTATCCAGACTTTTTTGTCTTTCTTATCGACAATTGTTAAGTCTGGGGTGTTATGTTGCAGGTGCTTGTCTGTTTGAATTCTGAAGTCCCAGAGCAGTTTAATTTTATCATTTTCTATGACTTTCTCTATTTTATGATCCCACCAGTTGTTGTTGTTATTATTATTAAAATGGGATCTTTCAACCCCATTCTTTCCTAACATTATAACAAATTAACTGGCAAAGTGTTGCCTAAATCATCTTTTGGACTGATCAATAAAATAAAGGCAAAAAAAGCTTTTTATTCTGCTGGCCTAATATAAATAAAAAATGCAATCACTCAAGTAGTAGATATAAAGCAGTAAGAATGCAATGTGCCAAATCACAGCATTGGTTATCAATGGGTAATGTTCAGTGATGGCTGTGTCCGCACAACACACTGACCCACAAATTAATCATGGGGTTAGTATACAGTTAGCATGCAAATCGAAAAAATTGAGTCAGTTACCCATGGCCAAATATGTTAACACGGGAACTGTTTGCTCAGTCATAGCTTGTGAAATAAATTAGCTAGATTCACACAACATCAGTCAGGCTGCTTGGTAGCATATGCCATTCAAATACATTTGGTGTCTTGTGAGTAGTCGGGGAAAAGGAGGGTACTAAGCATGAATAGTTATTGTGTTATTTATTAATCTGATTAAAGGAAATCAAAATAGTGGCTTGTTAGAGTTTGCAGAACACGGCAGCTTGGTTTGCATGAGATAGGGAAGCTCAAACTAGCCAACTGGCTTTTAGTTAATGTGTCACTGCTAAGTTTACAGTTCAATGTATTTTGCAAACTTCAACAATGAATATTCAAATGTGATAACAACAAATGTGACCTGGAATATAGGGTGTATTTGCACAACATTCGTAACCGTGGACAATTTAATGAAGGTATATTCAACATTGATTTAATTGAATATTACCTTCATTAAATTATCCATGATTACGAATGTTGTGCAAATACACAACAGGTCACATTTGTTGTTATCGCATTTGAATATTCAGTAATGTTATTTTATTTGTGATATTATAAGTGATGTACAGATGTCATTACACTCATGCTAAACATAAATAATACCGTATGTCCAAGTATTTGCCTCACTCACTCCTTATTCAGTCACATACATTTACATCTAATAGCCCTTTCGATTAATTCTTACCTCTATCCTACACAAAAACCAGTCTCTGGTCTCATACATTACACCAAGCATAATATTAATTGAAAAGAATATTTGTAGCTCTGGTCTGAACTGTTGTTATTTTCTTGCAGACATTTGATTACCCAACTAAGTAACATCAATAGTGCTAAAAGAGAGTGCGATTTGCTCTCATTATGTTAGGACTGATGATGTTATCTAGTAATGAAACATCTGCAAGAAAATCACCAAGCTCAAAGATCACCAAGAACCCCACAACCATAGAACTACTTGTTTGATTCTGATATAGAATAATTCATACAATATGCTACAGTATGATTGATCAATTTCCCATAGCTGGCTGATTTTACGTCATGCTAAACTGTAAATAAACTAACCATATCACATCTTAGTTCCTTGTGACCCCAACAGCTTTGTCAACTATAGTTTATGTATATGTATTTTCCATTTGGGCTTCTAAACAACTCTAGGTAAATTCAACTAACAACTATTCGTTTAGTGACTGTTTTAACATTACAACAGCCCTGAAAAAAAATGATTTATAAAAGTTTAACACACTTACAACATCCCTGTGGTCACATGATCAAAACACAGATGCATGGCAACTTGTTCATATTTATGATGGTTACAGGGTCCCAGAGATATGTGATCACCTTTTGCAAACTTCTGATAAGTAAAGTCAATGGGAAAGCCAGATTCACTTAACAACTGTGTTACTAAATTAACGGTGGCAGTGATTCACTTAACAACTGCAGTAGGAAAGATCATAAAATGGGGCAAAACTCACTGAATTGTCTTGCTTAGCAACAGAAAATTTGGGCTCATTTGTAGTCAGAAGTCGAGCACTATCTGTACACACTAAAAAGAAATATAATAATACCGCAGTATTAAAAAAAAGATTAAATTAGATTTCCCAAATAAAAGCCTCATTAGTAGAATTTCCTTGGTGGGTCCTTTTAAGTAGTAACTCTGAGAGGGATCTCGGAGTCCTAGTGGACAATCCCTTAAATAGGAGCCAGCCGTGTGCTGCAGCTGCCAAAAAAGCCAACACAATGCTAGGCTGCATTAACAGAGGGACAGAATCAAGATCACGTGAAGTGTAAATACCACTTTACAATGCCTTGGTAAGGCCACACTTGGAATACGGCATCCAGTTTTGGTCACCACGATGTAAAAAACATGATGGGACTCTAGAAAGAGTACAGAGAAGAGCAACAAAGATGATCCGGGGGTTGGAGGCTAAAGCATATAAGGAACAGTTGCTGGAATTGGGAATGTCTAGTCCAGGGGTAGGCAACCTTGGCTCTTTTATGACTCGTGGACTTCAATTCCCAGAATTCCTGAGCCAGCCATACTGACTCAGGAATTCTGGGAGTTGAAGTCCACAAATCATAAAACAACCAAGGTTGCCTACCCCTGGTCTAGTCTAATGAAGAGAAGGACGAGGGGGAACACGATAGCAGTGTCCCAATATCTCAGGGGCTGCCCCAAAGAAGAGGGAGTCAAGCTATTCTCCAAAGGGCCTGAAGGCAGGACAAGAAGCAATGGATGGAAACTCATCAGGAAGCAACCTAGAACTAAGGAGAAACTTTCTGACAGTGAGAACAATTAACCAGTGGAACAACCTGCCTCCAGAAGTGGTGAATGCTCCAACACTGGAAGTTTTTAAGAAGAGACTGAACAGCCATTTGTCTGAAATGATATATAGGGTTTCCTCCCTGAGCAGGGGGTTGGACTAGATGACCTCCAAGGTCCCTTCCACCTACCCTACCCTACCCTACCCTATCCTGCCGCAGCCATGACAGGAGGGTGAAAAGTTGCCTGGCTCAACCCCCTCCCCCCCCGCCGGTTGTGGAAACCAGGGCTTCAAATGATACGTGGACCTTGAAGCCAAAGGGCCAAAAAAGGCCTGTGCCCCAGATCTGGCAGCCCTACAGGCTCAGCATGATGGGCTTCGGGGTCAGTCTCGCTCTCTGAGGCTGGCCTACCTCGCAGGGCTGCCGTGAGGGAAAAAGAAAGGGGGGGGAGAAGGAAACCTCGGAGGCTTGAGGGAAATGGGGGGGGTTGGGATACCCCCCTATTAGCAGACGGGTGAAATAGGCCGCCTCAGACACCCCCTTTCCCACGTGCCCCCCAACTCCCCCCATATCAAATTGGCTCCCTCACACGACCCTCCCCCACCTTTCCTGACAGCCTGGCTTCCCCTCCACCTCCCCACAAGCCCCACCCACCGCTCGCGCTTCCCATAATTCCCCCCCCCCTCCGTCTACCTGCTGCGGTTGAAGCGCCTCGCTTTTTCCCCCTCCCTGGTAATATTTGGGACCCTCTCACCGGCCGCCGCACTGACAGCCAATGGTCGGCAAGGGGAGGCGGGTGCTGTTCTGCTTTTGGATCCAATCAGTGGCCAGCTGGGCGGTTGGCAACACTGCCGAGGGTGGTTGTCACTCTCGCTTTCTCCCGACGTTTTCCTTCTTGCCCAATCGCCGCAACTAAGCTAGGTTGAGAAAGCTCGACGTTTTGGATGCTTTCGACGCTCCCACCTGCGGGGGGGAGGGAGGGTTGTTTACATCCGGGTCTCAAAGGAGGAGGAGGTGCTTGACATGTTGCAGCCGGTGCTGGATTAGCCAATGGGATTCGGGGTTGTCGGATGCGCGTAAGCCACACCCACCAGTGACGAAAGGGAAGGTTGTTTAACGCTTTCCACTTGGGAAGGGGCAAACTGAGGACGAGGCGTGTGACGTCAGGCCGCGGCTGATGCAATGACGTAAACAGTAAAGCGCCTTCAGGACATGTAGAGATAGAAAAGTGTAGCGAGGGACAAATGGTTATTTGACAAAGTAACTTTTTAAAAATCACGGCATAAGGTGAAAAGGTGAAAAGGTCTTAATTTTCACAAAATTAAGGGCTCTAATTAATAAAATTAAGGGCTGTTAATTCACAGAATTAAGGTCTCTTCCAACGCCGTTCTTCTGTTCATATTTTTTTCCTTTGGTCTACTGATTAAGGTGCTGAATTAAGGAACCAGGGTGGTCTAGTACAAGGGTGGGCAATTATGGCCCTTGTACAACCTGTGGACTTCAATTCCCAGAATTCCTGACCCTGCATTAAGAGATAGTAAAATAAAAAGAAGCTTGAATTATGCAATATTGTGCACCAGTACAGGTAGTCCTTGACCTGTGACCACATCTGAGCCCAAAATGTCTTGTTGTTAAGCAAAACAGTGATTGTGAGTTTTTCCCCATCTTACGACCTTTTGCCACAGCTGTTAAGTGAATCACTGCATTTGTTAGGTAATAATTCTGATACAAAGGAAGTGGTGGTCTGTTCTAAAGAGTGAAACTTTGTCAAAAGGTGTCTATGGAGATTCTCAGTCATCCAGATCATCATTATCCCAACTTTTCATTAAGCACATTCAGTTTCCCCCATTGAACTGTTTGTCATAAGCTGGCTGAGAAGGTCGCAAATGGAGATCACATGACTCGGAGTGTTGCAACAATTGCATTTTCATGCTGGATGATTGGCTGGTGGGGAATGGAAGGATTTATACTCCTTGCAGACAGCTGGTCATTTGCATCCTTTTAGAGTTGTTGAGGCCACTTGGAGGTTTACACCTGTGTCCACAGGGTCACCTGAGTAGTGCTTCTTGGCTGGAGGATGTTTTCTGCCCTGTTTCCCTCTTCAGTCAGAGCTGAAGAAGCTTCTTGGATGAGAAGCGAAACGTCTTCAAAGAAAAACAAGAAAGTCCAGTTGCCTCCTGAAAAAACACCTTTGGGACTTCGTCAAAAGAAGTAAACAGAAGGCTATAGTATAATAGCATGTTTGCCCATTCTATGGATGTCCAATAAGCGCATGAGAAGGACCATTGAATTAAGTTGGATATACAGGTAGTCCTTCATTTACAACCACTCATTCAGTGACCATTTGAAGTAACGGCACTGAAAAAGTGACTCACAACTCATCCTCGCAGTTACAACCGTCATAGAATCAGGTGATCAAAATTCAGGTGCTTGGTAAATGGCATGAAAATGCAACGGTCACAACACCCCGAGTCATGTGATCTCCATTTGCGACCTTCCCAGCCAGCTTCTGACAGGCAGTCAATGGGGGAAGCTGAATTTGCTTAATGACTACCTGATTCACTTAACAACTGCAGTGACTGGCTTAGCAATTGGGGCAAAAAAAAAAAGGCTTAACATCGGGGAGCAACTCAGGTAATATTCACCTTGCTTAGCAACCGAAATTCTGATCCCAATTATGGAGCACTACCTGGATTGGAAATCAGAATCCAATTATATTTCATCTTTAATTATCAAACATAGAAACTCCCAATTCTGCCTTCTCTGGATTCTGCCATAAGAGGGAGAAAAGGGGGAGAGCAAAGGGGCTTTATGGCCCTCACTTCCTTCAGCACACTTCAAAGGACTGAATGTGTGTTTATTGTGGCCTCTAAGCTTTAACATATCAAAGAAGAGTAATTGCCTTTCATGTAGTTATCTGAAGTCTCCATCCAGACGGAAGAAGAAAGGGGATGGAATTGTGATACTTGAAACTATCACTGGAAGGGGGGTTGATTGGGTGGGACTACTGGGGAACCCCTTAAAACCTTGAATGGGAGAGCTTGAACCCCAAGTCCTGTCTAGCATGCCTGCAACCATTTTCTCTTAATAAAGGATTCCTGTTGGAAGAGCTATTCCAAGAGTTCTGTCTTCTTAAGATGCAAAGTGGGGTGGGTCCTTACATTAGACAGGACTTGCAAAATTAATCCACCTGGAAGGTAGACCCTTGCCGGGGGATTTTGCAAAAATTTACCATGTCAGACAACGAAGCAAGAGAGGGAGAAAACTCCCTGGAAAGAGAGCCGCTGACCCAGTTGGAACCTTGCCAGATGTTGGGATCCGAGAGGCCAGATTTCTCAGAAGAAGAAGTGGTGGAGACACAGGACCACAAGCCTCGCTGGTCGATGGGCGTTGGAAAGAAAAGCGAGTGGGGAAAGGAATCAAGAAAAGTGACCCTGAGACGGGGAACCAAGCAACCAGAATGGAAGCAGGAGATGGAGAAATCCCTGCACGCAAGTGAAGAGGGAGGAAGCTGTATGCCGTACTCAGACTGGATCCTAGAGAGAGCTATGACCTGATGAAGAGAACTCTCAGCTCCCTAGGAGAGGAGATTCCTGAGCCCTACGCCCGCCCCAGTTCCTGGAGCCACAAAGGGAGAGACACCGAGGGGGACGTGGAACCTGCAACCCCAGGGACATTTACTGATCCAGGAGCTCCCACCCCCTACCGGACCACAGATGGAAATCTGGACGGAAGACACTACCACCCACAATGGAGGCACCGATCCATTCCAAGACGTCCACCGTTGGAGGTGAAATTCAAAGGGGAGCCAACACGCTTGGGGTTTTTCCTAACCCAAGTCCTCAGCTACATGGAGGAATATGGGCAGGACATCCCCAGCGACAAAGCCCGCATCCGGATCGTGCAATCTGCCCTGGATGGACCAGCTGCAGATTGGGTGGTGAACCTGCATGACTCCAATGCCCCAGAACTCAGTAACTTCAACCGTTTCATGTCCTCGTTGAGAAGACGGTTTGAAGACCCCCTGGCTGATCGCAAAGCCCGTGAAAGAATAACAACGATGAGGCAGGGCAAACGCCCAGTGGCTGAGTATACACAAGAATTCCGAGCCATTGCCAGCAAACTGAATTGGCCAGAAGACATCCTCCTTGGCCGTTTCAAAGATGGACTAAACTATGATCTATATGATGCTTGCCTGCCCCGAGGAGACCCACATCGACTTGAGGAATGGTACGTCTTGGCAGAGGAAGCAGAGATCGACATATTGAAGAGGCATCGCCGAGGAAAACAATGGAGCCGCCCCCCGCCTGAGCTGACACACCAACCGGTGAAATCATCGGATACAGCCAAGAAGCAGATGGGGTGTTTCAAGTGCGGAAGAGAAGGGCATCGAGCTGTAGAATGCCGCTCAAAGGCCCCCCAGCACAACCCAGACAGATCCCCAATCAACAAACCCAGAGGGTATTCAGCTAAGCCAAAAGAAACAGCCATGAAAATGATGGAAATTGCAGAAAACCCCACCTCTGCTCACCAAGGGGAAAGAACTCCAGCCTACACCACAGGGACGGTGGATGCCTCAGATGACAGCTCGGAAGGCGAACCCCTGGTAAGTGGACGCATCACACCCATCTTCAAAACAGTGACTATATTAATCCCCCCCATGCCCGAAGCTGTGAAGGTGAAAGCCTTAATAGACTCTGGCTGCACCCGCTGCCTCATTAGCCCAACACTAGTGGGGAATCTGGGCATCCCATCCAGGAGACTGGAACAACCAATCTCATTTGGCCAGCTAGATGGATCCATAGCAGGGGGGGTGCCAGCTACCCTAGCCACTCTACCAATACACCTCTCCCTGGGCAAACATGAAGAGGACATAACGTTTGTGGTGACCCCAGGTATGGAATGCCCAATGATTCTAGGGATGGAATGGTTGAAAAAATGGAACCCCTGGGTAAATTGGAGGACGACAGAAATCAAATTCCCGAAGGGGGACCCTATGGACTTAAAACCCCAAGGGAGGCTACCAGAATCAAGAATAGAAAAAGCATCCATAGGAGAGGAAAAAAGATTAACAGAAATACCAGAGGAATATAGGGACCTTGCTGAAGTCTTCAGTGAGGAGAGGGCGAATGAGCTTCCCCCCCACCGACCCACAGACTGTACCATTGAATTCAAGCCTGGGGCAAAACTCCCGAAGCCCAGATTATACTCCATGAGCCCAAAGGAGAAGGAGGAAATGGAAAGATTTATAAAAAAAAACCTGGAGAGAGGTTTCATTGAACCAGCTAAGCCTAAAGTGGCTGCCCCGGTCCTTTTTAGAGAGAAGAAGGATGGCTCTTTACGTTTATGCGTGGATTATAGGGCCCTGAACACAATCAGTGAAAGCAACCTATACCCGCTGCCCCTCATGAAAGACATGCTGTCACACCTATCGAAAGGGAAAATTTTTTCTAAACTAGACTTAAGGGAAGCTTACTATCGCGTGAGAATCAAGGAAGGGGACGAATGGAAGACTGCATTTAACTGCCCCATGGGGTGCTATCAATTCAAAGTCTTGCCATTTGGATTACAAGGGGGCCCTGCAGTCTTTATGCAATTAATCAATGACGTTCTAAGGGAGCACCTGTTTAAGGGGGTCCTTGTTTACTTGGACGACATTCTTATCTTTACCGAAACAAAAGAAGAACACGTCAAACTTGTCAGAGCGGTTTTAAAGAAGCTGCGAGCCGCTCACCTATATGCCAAACTCTCAAAATGCGAATTCCACCAGGAAAGGATAGACTACCTAGGCTATCGCATATCCCCACAGGGCATTGAAATGGACCCAGAGAAGGTCAGAGCAGTATTAGAATGGGCACCACCCCGCACAAGAAAGCAACTACAAAGTTTCCTGGGCTTGGCAAATTTTTACCGCCAATTCATCCCCTCATTTGCACAGATAGCCTTGCCCTCTCACCAACTACTAAAAACGAAGGGAACATCCTCAGTAAAACCTAGCCAGCCACTAACATGGACAATGGAGTGCCAAGCAGCGTTTGAGAGACTAAAGAGACTTTTTTCTGCCGAACCAGTACTAAGGCACCCAGATATGGACAAGCCCTTCATAATACAGGCAGATGCAAGTGATGTGGCAGTGGGGGCTGTGCTATTACAAGAAAATGATGATGCAGTATTGCAACCCTGTGCATATACATCTAAGAAACTCACGGAAACAGAACAGCGCTGGCCCGTATGGGAGAAGGAGGCTTATGGGATACGTTGGGCATTACTCACGTGGCGACAGTTCCTGGAAGGCAACAAAATCCCCTTCCAGGTATGGACTGATCACAAAAATTTAGAAGCCCTGAAAACTTCCAGGAAACTCAATCCCAAACAAGCCCGCTGGTCCCAGCATTTTCACCAATTCCAATTTAAGCTCAAACATTTACCAGGAAGAAAGAACTTCCTGGCAGATGCACTATCTCGCATGCCCCAATATAACAGCGCACGAACCACAGACTCTAGACCAATAATGGCAGAATCACAACTGGCAGCGCCAGTAACCACAAGAACCCAAGCCCAAATAAAACCACAACTGGACAGCCAAACTGGGATTGAATTCAGAAAAAGTTTGGAAACAGATGATTGGTTCCAGAAAAACAAACATGTGTGCACAATGAGAGACGGATTGCCTTGGGTAGGGGAAAAGTTAGATATACCAACAACTCAAAGACTAACTTTCATGCAACTTTGCCATGACACAAAATCAGCAGGGCATTTTGGATTTGTAAAAACGTTACACTTAATTAAACGGCAATTTTGGTGGCCATCAATAAAAAAGGACATAGAAAGTTATGTTGCCAGCTGCCCAACCTGTGCATCAGCAAAGAGGTTGCAAGGGAAATCGCCAGGGATGTTACAACCAGTGGCAAGTCCCTCAGCCCCCTGGAGGGAAATAGCCATGGATTTTATAGTGGAATTGCCTGAAAGCAATGGGAATACTGTTATCTGGACAGTCACGGACCTATTTTCCAAACAGGTGCACTTTATCCCTTGCCAAAAAAATTCCCACTGCAAAGGCCTTAGCAAAACTTTTCATCCAGCACATTTACAGATTGCACGGGGCACCCCAACGCATCATCTCTGATAGGGGAGTGCAATTTACGTCTACATTTTGGAAGGAATTTTTATCCCTCTTAGGGACCACTCAGGGACTGACATCTAGCCATCACCCTCAGACAGATGGACAAGCGGAACGCGGCCAGTCGGTACTTGAGCAATATTTGAGATGTTTTTTAAATTTCCAACAGAGTGATTGGACGGACTTACTTCCTTTTGCAGAAGTTGCCGACAATAATGCAGTCCACTCCAGCACAGGCTACACTCCTTTTCAAATAGCCAACGGCCAAAGTTTCAACCCTATGCCAGAGTTAACCCCAAAAGAACCAACGATCCCTTCACTGAAAGAATGGATGGAAAACCTACAAACCACCTGGCCAATAGTCAGAAAATCACTAGATGAAGCTAGGCGGGCATACAAAGCACAAGCCGATAAAAAAAGGGTTGAGCCTACACCATTCATTATAGGAGAAATGGTGTACTTATCTACAAAATACCTAAAGTCCCTACAGCCCTGTAAAAACTTGGACCAAAATATATAGGGCCTTTTCCAATTAAAAGGATCATAAATCCAGTAACAGTAGAATTAGAATTACCCAAAAACCTCAGGCAAATACACCCAATTTTTCATTGCAGCCTGCTGAAAAGAGAGCATCAGTCACCTCTACGGCCAAAAATCCCCCCCACCACCTCCAATCA
>NW_024097722.1:0-20540 GCF_016545835.1 Crotalus tigris
TTTACTGCTCTCCTAAAATCCAGGAAGGAGGAAGTAGAATTAAAGCCGGGGAGGTTTCTTTAGCTATTTTATTTTTGAGTAAAATGCAAATGCTCTGTTCCATTGTACTCCAGCGTTGCCTTACTGGGAAATATCAACAAACAAAAGGAATTTCAAGCAATCTGTTCAAATTTTCCAACTAATATAAACATAGTATCTAGCCTAACTATATATTTTAAGATTTTAAAATTTGTGTGTCTTTTTTTCATTTACACCAGTATTGAGTTTTACCACCACTATAAAAATAAAGAAGACTAGGATTGGCAAGGCAAGAGTTTATTACTGTTAATTGATATGCATCAATAGTTTTAATACCAATTTTCTTCCAGAAATCAAAAGAACCTACTGGGAGGGAGGGAAGGAAGGAAAATGAAAAAAAGGAAAGGAGGCAGAGAAAAGAAGGAAGGAAGGAAGGAAGGAAGGAAGGAAGGAAGGAAGGAAGGAAGGAAGGAAATTTCAACATTATTCATATTATATTGGATTGTTATATTGTGGTGTATGCTGAGATGATAGATAAGACAGAACAGACAGACAGACAGACAATGTAGAGTTTTGTAACTGGAACTAGAAAAAGAAACAAATTGTGTAGCCTTGCCTAGCTATTGCTATCTCGCTTATGTAATCATTATTTGCGTCAGGGACCAATTTCATGCAAGCGTGGGAAACAAATACACAGATGTGATATGCTGAGGAAGAAATAAGGCAATGGTGGGATTTAGCCGGTTCGCACTACTTTGGTAGAACCGGTAGCTAATTTTTTGTTGCCTAGGCCTAGAATGGACTTCCGGAAGCAGCATCCACACAGAGAACAAGTTGTTCACATAGTTGAATCCCATCACTGGAATAAGGGAGTGTACAGGAATGATTGATGTCTTCTTTATAGGGTAAATAACTCTATTGTCTGATATGGATTGGCTAATAAAATTGATAAAGCGATGCCATTAACTTTCTAAGGTGTGGCACTTCTGAATACAACTGCTGCCAGTGTTCAGATTGTGTTCCCACCCAAGACTTAATTCAATCGAATTAAAAGTACTGATCCTTTAAGAAGCCTCCATTTGGGTCTTTCATGATTGGATTTTATGATATCTCAGGTTTAATCAAGGGCCAGTGACTAGGTAGGTAGATAAATA
Organism: Crotalus tigris; assembly: GCF_016545835.1. Taxonomy (NCBI): domain Eukaryota; kingdom Metazoa; phylum Chordata; class Lepidosauria; order Squamata; family Viperidae; genus Crotalus; species Crotalus tigris. The sequence continues at coordinate 1,173 of NW_024097722.1, forward strand.
CATCACCTTTATTATTTTTATACATAACTCAAGGTGGTGAACATACCTAATTCTCTTTCCTCCTATTTTCCCCACAACAAGCACACTATGAGACGTTTTATCTTTGAAATAGGCGAACTGTTCTAGCCATCTTTAATCTCCAGAAAACAGACCTAAATGTTTATATAAATAAAAATGTCGCTGGTGGGAACCAAATCATCTGTGCCTTCTTCTGGCCCCTCTTAGCTTTCCAGCCCCTCTGCCCAGCATCCTTCCCTTCATTCCTTCGCCATGATCTCGATTTGCCTTTCCCCTGCTCCTGCAAAAAAAAATTGGAAGAGGGTAGGGCTGCCATCTAAGGCAGAAGCGAGGAAAGAGGGAACCCCGTTTCCCGCAAGAGGGAGAGGGAGGTCAACGATGGGAAGCGCACATCATGCAGAGGCGTTTCCGCTTCTTTTCCAATTCCATCCCCTCTAGGAATCTGCTCAGTGGTTTTAACCCTCAGGAAACCGAGCAGCGTGAGCTGCTCGGGAGGCGGCTTCCTTTGCGGGAAATCGTTCAGGCATTGCATGCAGGAATTTTGCTGGAAAAAGATCTTTCCGTGTAAAGTGCATGGTTGCCAGGAGCAAAGCTCTTAACTGCATGACGAGTGGTGGATAGAAGTGAAGCAAACAAGGGATGCTGCAGTGGCATTTGGAGGAAAGGAAGAAGAAATCAGAAAAAAAGGGGGGGGGCAGAAAGCGTGGTGAAATAGCCCAGAATTCTGGTTACCCCCAAAGTCAGGACTTTTCCTTTTAACATTGATGGATAAATAGGGGGAAAAGCCATGGAAGATTATTGCAATATATGGTTACTGCTATGAGATTATGCCCAGTGAATCAGAATAGAACTGGATGGGACCTCGGAGGTCTTCTAGTCCAGCCCCCTGCTTGAACATGAGAACCTATAACATCTCAGACAGGTGACTGTCTAGTCCAGTGGTTCTCAACCTGTGGGTCGGGACCCCATTTGGGGTCGAACGACCATTTCACGGGGGTCGCCAAACAAGGCTGTCCGCCATTTTTTCCCCTTTTTCTTTGGCCACGCCCCTGGCACCCAGTGATGTATAAGTAGTTGGGGGTCACCACAACATGGGGAACTGTATTATGGGGTCGCGGCATTAGAAAGGTTGAGAACCACTGATCTAGTCTCTTCTTCAAAATCTTCAGTGATGGAGGGGCCACAATTTCTGAAGGCAAGCTGTTCCACCCACTGTGAAGAAATAATTGATGATTTTCTTGATAAAATGGATTAATTTCTTTGACTAAAGATGGACAATATCTACATTTATTGGTGACTGGAAACCCCTTATGGACGTTTTGTGTAAAAATGGAAAAAAATGAACTTGTGATTTATGGTTTTGACGATTAGGCAGGATAAATTGTAGAAAGAAGAGTCGTGATGTATCTTTAGAGAGAGAAATTAAAATATATTTGTTTGTATAACTGCTGTGAATAATAGTGGGAGCTTTTTTATATCTTAATATCTTTGTATCTTGCTTTTTTCTACTTTTTTCTATTGTTCTTATTGTACTTTGACTTTTCTGTCATTTCTCTTTCATTTTTTTGTTTGAATTTAGTTTGTATTCTTACTGTTGCTCTTAAAACTTTTATATGTATGTGTGTGTGTGTGTGTGTGTGTGTGTGTGTATGTGTATATAAATAAAATACGGTTGCCTCATGGTTATGGACAGGCACATCTCTCTTATCATGTTTACATATGAGTTGACTTCTTTCCTAACTTCAGAGGTTCTGTTTAGCCATGGCTTATGCTTAATCAAACCCATGCAAGATTAAGTTAGCTCAATTCTGGACTCATGCTACAGTGCAAACAATGGCACAATCAACCTGGAATAGGTTTTCACAAAATTGACCCAAGGGCTTGCCAACTGAATTTCAGCTAACTGATGGGAACTGATCTGAAGATAAGAAACATTTATGTGTGATTGTCAAGGTCAATGGTTTTTTTTTCTCTGTGGTGGTCTGAGGATAAAATGTAAAGCTTGGAGGCACAAATAGTAGAAATATAGAAAATTGGCAGCAGAAAAAGACTTATTGGTCCACTGAGTCTGCTTTTTAAAAAAACAACATTTTTTTATTGGATGGTGGATGTTTATCCCAAGCATGTTTAAATTCAGTTATTGATGGTTGACCCACCACCTCTGCTGGAAGTTGGTTCCAAGCTTCCATTACTCTTTCTGTGAAGTGACACTGTCTAACACCAACAGGTGGCACAGAATGAAAGTTAAGGAAGATTCTATCACAGAATGAAAGTTAAGGAAGATTGCAAATTAGAAAGGACACATAACAGTGGACATAGGTAGCCCTCGACTTAAACAATGGTTGATTTAGTGACTGTTCGAAGTTGCAACGGCATTGAAAAAAGCGACTTGTAATAGTTTTTCACCCCGAACAACTGTTGCGGCATCCCTGTGTTTACGTGATCAAAATCTGGACGCCTGGCAACTGATACGTATGTAGGATGGTTGCACTGTCCTGGGATCATGTGATCAGGAAAATTTTGGGTATAATATATAGAACTAGAAAAATGGCAAAAGTTATGGGAAAGAAATTACAAATTGACAATATCAATTGAGACTCTAGAAACAGTACAGAGAAGAGCAACAAAAATGATTAGGGGACTGGAGGCTAAAACATATAAGGAACGGTTGCTAGAATTGGGTGTGTCTAGTTTAACGAAGAGAAGGACAAGGGGGGACATGATAGCAGTATTCCAATATCTCAGGGGCTGCCATAAAGAAGAGGGAATTAAGCTATTTTCCAAAGCACCTGAAGGCAGGAGAAGAAGCAACGGGTGGAAACTAATCAAGGAGAGAAGCAACTAGAACTAAGGAGAAACTTCCTGACAGTGAGAACAATTAATCAGTGGAACAGCCTGCCTCCAGAAGCAGTAAATGCTCCAACACTGGAAGTTTTTAAGAAGAGACTGGACAGCCATTTGTCCGAAATGGTGTAGGGTTTCCTGCCTGAGCAGGGGGTTGGACTAGATGACCTCCAAGGTCCCTTCCAACTTTACTATTATTATTATTATAACTTTGTATAAAGAAAATTTATATAAAATGTTTTATAGATGGCACCTGCCACCAGTAAGGTTAGCAAAAATGCTCAAAATATGTCAGATAGATGTTGGAAATGTAAACATAACTCAGGCACGTATTATCATGTTTGGTGGACGTGATAAAGCAAAGAGCTATTGGAAAAAAATACATACTTGCTTAGAAAAGATATTGGGAGAACACGTAGATTTTAAACCTGAACTTTTCTTACTAAGTATAATGCCAGAAAAGATTAACAAACAAAGCGTATATTTGATTTTACACATCACAACAGCTGTGAGAATAATGTTTGCGCAATATTGGAAAAATGAAGAATACCACCAGAGGAAGAAATAATTAAAAAAAATACTGGAATGCGCAGAGATGGACAGATTGACTATGAGATTGAAAGAAAAAGAAGAAACACAATATTATCAAACTTGGGACTTATTCTATCAATGGTTAGAGGAAAGAATGAAGGATTAGGAATTAAACATGTATTAGCGTTTTTAAACCCAGATAGCACATTGGTTGAAAAACTGTTATGTGTATATAAGAAAAAATCAATAAAATCTTATAAAAAAAGGAATCTGATTAAAAAAGAAGCAAGAGAAAATGAATTAAGCATGAAGAGCCTGGTGGAAGAGATCAACTTCCTAAATAGCGAAGTACCTTGTCTGTGCTCTGATCAATTATTTAAAAGAGCAAACATGAAATTTGGACTTTCTGCCTGAAAAACATGTTAAGCAGGCTATAATCTGTATCCTCTATGTCAGGGCTTTTCAACCTTTTCACCCATTGTACCACTTTTAGGATATGGCAACATCTGAGTACCACCAGTTGCCTAGCAAGGTGTCAAAAACGTGATGACCCCCCCCCCAAAAGGAAAAAAGTGATAAAGTACAGGTGGTCCTCGACTTACAACAGTTCGCTTAGTGACTGTTCGAAGTTACAATGGCACTGAAAAAAGTGCCCCCCAAGCCACAGCCTAGCAAGACACCTGCCTGCCCGCCTGTCGGCGCTCTTCCTCCTGTCTGAGGTTTTCATTGTTGTGAGCATTTCTGTTGAGGATTAGCAGCAGGGGTGGGGAGGGGGGTGTTTGGTTTTTATTCCCCCCCCCCCCGTCTGCTGGGTGGTTGCAGCAGGTTTTGGTCACTTCACATGACCCTGGGACACTGTGACAGTCATAAATATGAATCAGTTGCCAAGCATCAGAATGTAAATCACAAGACCCTGGAGATGCTGCAACATTCCAGCTGATCGGCGCTTCTTCTGGGCTCAGCAGAAGCGCCAGGATCAACGCCGAGCTCCAGCTGGAGCCTGGCACTGATCCTGGCACTGCCACTGAGCCCTGATAGCCCCGAAGAAGTGCCAATCAGCTGGAAAGCAGCACTGATCCTGGCTCTTCCACTGAGCCCTGGCAGCCCTGCAGCTCCAGCCATCTCTCGTTCAGGCTTGTGCGGTGCTGCCACCGGTTTGGCTCATTCCCCTCCCCCACTACCACTTTTCTAGGATGGACGTGTACCACCTGCCAGGTGCCAATGTACCACAGGTGGTACCCGTACCACTGGTTGAAAAGCCCTGCTCTATGTCAGGGGTAGGCAACTTGGCTCTTTTATGACTCATGGACTTCAACTCCCAGAATTTCTGAGCCAGCATGGCTCAGCTTGGAAACCTCTCCCTTTCCCCTCAGCATGGCTGGCTCAGGAATTCTGGGAGTTGAAGTCCACGAGTCATAAAAGGGCCAAGGTTGCCTACCCCTGCAATATGTGGTTGCTAAGAGTTGACAACAAGTTGGAGGACACAAAACTAATTCGTATGTTATGAAATGGACAAAGAAATGGAGACATTCGTAAATATTCCACAGTTCTCTGTGGAGTACAAGTGCATCATCCAGCATGTAGAGTCGGGTTTTTTCTGATCTGGTTTACCTCAAAAAGGGCTGAGAATTACAGGTAGTCCTCAACTTATACCCATTCATTTAGTGACCATTTGAAGTTACAAAGGCATTGAAAAAAATCTCTTGATCATTTTTTCACCCTTATGAAATTGCAGCATCCCGTGATCACATACTCAAAATTTGGACACTTGGCAACTGGCGTGTATTTATGACAGTTGCAATGTCCTAGGACAGTGTTTCCCAAACTTGACAATTTTAAGGCATGTGGACTTCAACTCCCAGAATTCCACAGCCAGCGTTGCTGGCTGTGGAATTCTCGGAGTTGAAGTCCTCATGCCTTAAAATTGTCAAGTTTGGGAAACACTGTCCTAGGATCATGTCAGGGGTGGGATTCAACCAGTTCACACCACTTCGGCAGCACCGGTAGCTAATTTTTTTGTTGCCCAGGCCCAGAATGGACTCCCGGAAGCGGCATCCACACAGAGAACCGATTGCTCACATAGTGTTATTGTTATATTATTATTATTATATTATTATTATTATTATTATTATTATTATTATTATTATTATTATTATTAAGTTGGAAGGGACATCTAGTCCAACCCCTGCTCAGGCAGGAAACCCTATACCATTTCAGACAAATGGCTGTCCAGTCTCTTCTTAAAAACTTCCAGTGTTGGCGCATTTACCGCTTCTGGAGGCAGGTTGTTCTACTGGTTAATTGTTCCAACTGTCAGGAAGTTTCTCCTGAGTTCTAGATTGCTTCTCTCCTTGATTAGTTTCCATCCATTGCTTCTTGTCCTCCCTTCAGGTGCCTTGAAAAATAGCTTGACTCCCTCTTCTTTGTGGCAGCCCCTGAGATACTGGAACACTGCTATCATGTCCCCCCTCGTCCTTCTCTTCATTAAACTAGACATTCTCAGTTCCAGCGACCGTTCCTTATATGTTTTAGCCTCCAGTCCCCTAATCATCTTTGTTGCTCTTCTCTGCACTCTTTCTAGAGTCCCACCATTGGGTCATGTAGCCACTTTGTGACCTTCTGACGAACAAAGTTTCACAGATTCACTCATGTTACTAATGACAGGCAAAGTCAATGGGGAAGCCAGATTCTCTTAACAAACCGTGTTACTAACTGCAGACTTAACAGCTGCAATGATTCACTTAATTTGTGTGGCAAGAATGGTCGTAAAATGGGGCAAAACTCACTGAATAGCTCTCTTACCTAGCAATGAGAATTTGGGGCTCAACTGTGGTCGTACCTCGAGGACTCCTCGCACCTCAGCCTTTGTATACAGACCAGGCTATGTTGTTGGTTGAGAGCCGAAGTGATTTGCAGCTCATGTTAGCCAACATTAATTGGGTTTTGTTGACAGATTCTGTTTGCTTTTCGTTTAGCAGAGCGGGAACAGCTTGTGAAAATAAACATGACCTAAACAATGCATAAATCCTCTTTGACTAAATAATTGCAGCACAATAATGACAAGACCACAAAGGGGTTTCCATAGCCAGGGAGGGACCAGGAAACCTCATCTGTGTCGCAAACCAGGAAAAGGAGTAATTGGCCCATCAGCCTTTCTACACTATTGACTTTGATTTCTGTGCCAGAAATGTCAGTTTTGTAACACATCAGCTCTTTGCTGAGGACGCATCCAGACCAAATGAGAGATATTTCCAGGACCTTTAAATCTGTTGGGTCCATTTCATTTGGCGAATCAGAGAACCGGACCAAAACGAATAGAGCAAAGTTTATAGTCTTGGCACACCGAAAATGGTATTCCCAGATTGAAGACAAAGAAAGAGAGATTAAAAAAAAAACAATAGAGCATAAATATGACGTACAGTGAACAAAAACCATCAATCAGAAATTATCAGATGTCGTGAGCTGACCTGGGATTTCCAAGCACATAAAACAACATTTCTCAAGATCTCTTATCGCAGCCCTTGGCCTTCTTCTCATGATCTTTCACTTCTTTCCCCATAATAGCATCCCCAACTTTCTCCGCTTCTTTTTCTCTTCAACAATTTGCAAATAATGTCAAGTAGTGGGGTCAAGAGCCATGGCATCATGGCGGCTGTCTTGCTCTTTTATTTCATGCATCTCGTACACCAGTGGTTCTCAACCTATGGGTCGGGACCCCATTTGGGGTCGAACAACCATTTCACGGGGGTTGCCAAACAACGCAGTCCGCCATTTTTTTCCCCCTTTTCCTTAGCTGTGCTACTCCCTTTTATTCTATTGGCTTTTGAAAACCAATAGAATAGACTCTCTTGAATAGAGTCTAAATTCTATTGGCTTTCAAAGCCAATAGGAATTGTCCAGGCTGTCTCTGCCCTGCTGAGCGGCCAAAAGTCCCATTCTGCAAATGGTGCTGCCCGTGTGAGTAGTCCTCGACTTACGACCGTGAGTGTTCCTGACTTACGACCGGTGGGGGGTCGCAGCATTAAAAGGTTGAGAAACACTGTCGTCCACCCAAAGGCCAGACAAGACGTAACGGATGGAAAATAATAATAATAATAATAATAATATAATAATAATAATAATAATAATAATAATATTAATAGTAGTAGTAGTAGTGGAAGTGGACCTTGGAGGTCATCTAGTCCAACCCCCTGCTCGGCAGGAAACCCTACACCATTTCGGACAAATGGCTGTCCAGTCTCTTCTTAAAAACTTCCAGTGTTGGAGCATTTACTGCTTCTGGAGGCAGTTTGTTCCACTGGTTAATTGTTCTCACTGTCAGGAAGTTTCTCCTTAGTTCTAGGTTGCTTCTCTCCTTGATTAGTTTCCATCCGTTGCTTCTTGTCCTGCCTTCAGGCGCCTTGGAGAAGAGCTTGACTCCCCCTTCTTTGTGGCAACCCCTGAGATACTGGAACACTGCTATCATGTCCCCCCTCGTCCTTCTCTTCATTAAACTAGACATACCCAATTCCAGCAACCGTTCCTTATATGTTTTAGCCTCCAGTCCTCTAATCATCTTTGCACCGTTGCTTCTTGTCCTGCCTTCAGGTGCTTTGGAAAATAGCTTAATTCCCTCTTCTTTATGGCAGCCCCTGATCAAGGAGAGATTCAAGCTAGAAATAAGGAGAAATTTTCTGACAGTGAGAACAATTAACCAATGGAACAACTTGCCCTCAGAACTTGTGGGTGCTTCTTCACTGGAGATTTTTAAGAGGAGGCTGGCTAGCCACTTGTCGGAAATGGTATAGGTCAGGATCTCCGGCTTGAGCAGGGGGTTGGATTAGATGACCTTCAAGGTCCCTTACAACTCTGTTATTCTTGTCAGATATTGTAATCTGTACAGATCACAGGTTGGCAACCTGAGGCCCCAGAGCCGCATGCGGCTCTTTGAGCCTTCCCCTGTGGCTCCCAGCTTCCTCTGCCTTTGCAGAGAGAGACAGAGACAGAGAAAGGCAATTACACTTTCCTGCTTTTCTCTCTCCCCCCCCCTCTCTCTGTGTGTTTGTGTTTTTGTGTGCGTGTGTGTGTGTAAAACAGAGTGCACTCACAGTGTTCTCCGAGGAGCTGAAAAGCTTACTGGGCGGAGCTCCACCCTTTGCTGCGTCTCTGCAGGAAGCAGGAAGCAGGAAGGGCAGGAGAGAGCTAGCTAGCCCAGCTAGGCTGACTCAGAAATTCTGGGAGTTGAAGTCCATGAGTCATAAAAGAGACGAGGTTGCTTACCCCTGAGCTTGTTGGACAACAGCTTGAAGCTTGCCAGGTGAGCAGCAGATAGGAGGGGGGGGAGAAAGAGAGAGAAAGAGAGAGAGAGAGAGAGAGAGAGAGAGAGAGAGAGAGAGAGAGAGAGTGGGGGAAGAGGAGTGGCAGACCAAGGGCAGATAGAGAGGGAGAGAGACACAGAGAGAGAGAGACCCTTTTGACATCTAAAATGAAGATAACACTGTATATATCCTTTTTTTACCTGCGTGTGTATGTAATTTTATTCTCTTAAAGCATTCTCTTGGTGATCATTGTTTTAATAGTATGGATATTCCCAAGAGTCATATTTTTACTTTTATTTTTAACGTGTGTGTGTGTGTGCGCACACACACACGCACACACACCTATAATAAAGGTAAAAAAGGATATATGCAGTGTTATCTTCATTTTAGATATCAAAAAGGTTTTGCGGCTCCCGGTGTTTTATTTTTGGTGGGAAACGGGTCCAAGTGGCTCTTTGAGTGTTTTGGGTTGCCTACCCCTGACATAGCAGCTTGGTTCTCTTTCCCAATTTCCCCCCCCCCCTTTCCTCTCATTTTTTTCAGGAGCATTATTATTATTTATTATCTTTATTCCTCACATGCACATGGCTACCCATCTCACAAAAACTGACTCAGGAAGAGTACAATAATCAATAAAAACAATAATAAAATAAAATAATAAAAATATAGAAACCACCCGAAGAGAAGAAACAACCACAATGGAACTTTACAATGCCTTGATAAGGCCACACTGGAATATTGCATCCCATTTTGATCACTGCAATATAAAAAAGAGGTTGAGACTGTGGAAAGACTGTGGAGAAGAGCAACAACGATGATCGGGGCTGGAGGCTAAAACATACGAAGAATAATGGCAGGAATTGGGTGGGTCTAGTTCAGGGGTGTCAAACTCGATGTGTCGCGACGTATCACAACTTTTTTCCCATTGCCGGAGCTTGGGTGGGCGCGGGTTTGGCATGACGCATCCGGCCTGTGGGTTGGCAGTTTGACACCCCTGGTCTAGTTTAATGAAGAGACTGACCGGGGGTGACAGGATAGCCGTCCTCCAGTATTTGAGGGGCTGCCCCAAAGAAGAGGCAGTCAAGCTATTCTCCAAAGCCCCTGGACAAGAAACAACGGATGGAAACTCGTCAAGGAGAGAAGGAACCTGGAACTAAGTTCCCTTCCAGCTCTCTTATTCATCAAAGAACACCTTCAGTTCACTGAGACAGACATACCTAATACTTTTCCTTCTTTCTACTTTCAGTTCAAAAACAGCCCTGTGAGGTGGGTTGGGCTGAGAAAGAATGACTGACCCAAAGTCACTCGGGTGGCTTTCATGTGTCAGGCAGGATTAGAACTCACATTCTCCTGGTTTCTAGCTTGGTGCCTTAACCACTTGTCAATGGTGTTCAAGTGGTGCTCCAGTTGTTTTGGGATTGCACCCAACGTGCCTATTAGTATTAGTACAATTTTTGCTTTCTTTTGCCATAGTCCAGGGGTAGGCAACCTTTTATGGCTCTTTTATGACTCATGGACTTCAACTCACAGAATTCCTGAGCCAGCCATGCTGAGGGGAAAGGGAGAGGCTCCCAAGCTGAGCCATGCTGGCTCAGGAATTCTGGGAGTTGAAGTCCACCAGTCATAAAAGAGCCAAGGTTGCCTACCCCTGCCATAGTCGTTCTATTTCTACTTACAGGTCTTTGTATTTTGTTATCTTCTCCAGTTCTTTCTCTTCTCTTCTGCTGTCTCCAGGTACAGCAGTGTCCACGATCCATACATGGTTGTCATCATCATCATTATTATGGATCATTGCACAGTCAGCCAGATGTTCAGACTGCATTTGGCATTTTGTCTATCTATCGAGTCCTTACCCAGGAGCTGGGATAGGCAGATGTGGATGTTTGATGGTATTACACGTATCGTCGCAGGATGGAAGCAGTTCCTAGCAAGGCTGCCTTTTGCAATTGACTAATAGCGAATTTGTCAATGCCAATGGTGTTCAAGTGGTGCTCCAGTTGTTTTGGGATTGCACCCAAGGAGCCTATCACTATTGGTACTACCCTTGCTTGCTTTTGCCACAGTCTTTCTATTTCTATTTGTAGGTCTTTGTATTTTGTTATCTTCTCCAGTTCTTTCTCGTCTATTCTGCTGTCTCCAGGCCCTGCCACGTCCACTATCCAGACTTTTTTGTCTTTCTTATCGACAATTGTTAAGTCTGGGGTGTTATGTTGCAGGTGCTTGTCTGTTTGAATTCTGAAGTCCCAGAGCAGTTTAATTTTATCATTTTCTATGACTTTCTCTATTTTATGATCCCACCAGTTTTTGCTTACAGGCAAATGATATTTTTTGCAGATCTTCCAATGCACCATTGTTGCTACTTTGTCATGCCGCTGCTTGTAGTCAGTCTGTGCAATCTTCTTGCAACAGCTTACCAGGTGGTCCACTGTTTCTTCAGCTTCTTTGCATAGGCGGCACTTACTGTCTGTTGCTGTCTTCTCAATTTTGACTTTATATGCATTTGTCCTTAAGGCTTGGTCTTGTGCAGCCAGAATTAGTCCCTCGGTCTCTTTCTTCAATTTTCCTGCTCTTAGCCATTGCCAGGTCTTGTTATTATCTGCTTTTCCAGCTATTTTTTTAACGTATTGGCCATGTAGTGCTTTGTCTTCCCATGCCTTTATTCTGTTCATCTGGTCTTTCTTGTAGGCCAATTTGGTCTCTCCAGTAGTCAGTAAGCCTTCCTGATATACTAATTTCAGTGCATCTTCATCCTTGTTCTTCAGATATTCTTCCAAAGCCATTTTTTCTTCTTCAACCATCTGATGTACTTGTAGCATTCCACGCCCACCTATTTGCCTTGGTAGATAAAGTCTATCAATGTCACTGCGTGGATGAAGGGCATGATTCATTGTCATTATTTTTCTGGTCTGCCTATTCATTGCTTTTAGTTCTGCTTGAGTCCAGTCCACTATTCCAGCTGTGTACCTAATGACTGGAATTGCCCAGGTGTTGATTGCCTTTATGGTATTTCCTCCATTGAGTTGGACTTTAAGATCTTCTTCACTCTCTTGATGTATTCACCTCTAATCTTTTTCTTGACTTCAGTGTGCTTGATGTTGTCAGCTTGAAGGATACCCAAGTATTTGTAGTAGTCTTCCTCATCCAGACTCTTAATGTTATTTTCGTGGGGCATCTTGATTCCTTCAGTTTTCACTATTTTTCCTTGTTTGATAGCAAGTGTGGCACATTTGTCCAAGCCAAACTCCATTACAATATCTTGGCTATATATACGGACAGTGTTGAGCAGCGATTCTATTTCAGATGATGTTTTTCCATACAGCTTCAGATCATCCATGTAAAGGAGATGGGATAGTCTGGCAGATGTTTTTGATGTTTGATAGCCATGTCCTAAGTTATTCAGTATTGTTGACAGAGGAAACAGTGCAATGACAAATAGTAATGGTGATAATGAATCTCCTTGAAATATTCCTCTCTTGATATTAACCTCTCCCAGTCTCTCACCATTGATCTGCAACTGTGTCTTCCATTGTGCCATCGATCTTTGCACAGATTTTCTGATGTTTCTACTGACTTCTGTTATTTCTAGGCACTTCATTATCCAGTCATGTGGCAGAGAGTCAAATGCCTTTTTGTAGTCAATCCATACCACATTCAGGTTGGTCTTCCTTTTCTTGCAGTTTTCCAAGATCATTTTGTCTATTAGGAGTTGATCTTTTGTTCCTCTGCTATTGGGGCGGTTTCCTTTCTGCTCAGGTGGAAAGAGATTGTTTTCAACTAGATTCTGTTGTACTGCATCAGCTACCACACCAGTTAGTAATTTGAAAGTTGTTGGTAAGCAGGTAATTGGTCTGTAGTTGCCTGGTGTTGCCCCTTTTGCTGGATTTTTCATTATTAGGTAGGTTTTCCCAGTTGTTAGCCATTTTCAATTTCTCCTCCTTGTAGTATATTGTTGAACTGCTTGGCAATGAGTTGGGTGTATAACAGTTAGATGTTTCAACCAAAACCCATGCAGTTCATCTTCACCTGGTGCTGACCAATTTTTGATTTTCTTTGCTCTTTTTTCTACCATTTTTGTTGTTATTACTAGTTCTTTCATTTCAACTTCTGTTTTATTTGCATCCACCTCTTTTAACCAAGCCGCATCCTTGTTGTATTTCTTTGGGTTATCCCATATCTGCTTCCAGAACTGCACTGTTTCTTCCTTGTCAGGTACTGACTGATTCCTTGCAGTTTCTCCATTGATGGATTGGTAGAAACGTTTCTGATTGGATTGAAATTGGAGGTTCTGCCTATAGTTTGCAATTCGAGCTTCATATCTACTGATTTTCCTGGCTATAGCTGTTATTTGTTGCTTTATTATTTCCATGCTTCCTTGATCTTCCTTGTTTCTAAGTGGTATTTCTTGATTAGGTATTCTTTGGTCTTCTTGTTCTTCAGCTTCTTTTCTTTCATCTGTTCTAGCTTGCTTGCATGTGATCTTAACTTGCTGATCTTATTTTCTAGTCTAACCTTCCATTTTTGTGGTGCACTGTTTGTTTGTTTTTCTTTTTGTTGATTTTGCATCCCAGGTATTCAGTTATAACTGCAGCTGTGCTGTACATTAGTTGGTTTGTTTCTTTCAGTGAATTGGTGCTTATACTTGCTATTGCAGTATTTGCATCTTTTAATGCTTGTGCTAGCTGTTTCTTTGAAACAAGCTTCAATGCAGGGAGCCTTATTCTGTTGTTTTTGTGCTGTTCTAGATGCTCAGTTATTCTTTGTTTCAATTCTTTTATTTCTTTAGTTAGAGGGTTTTGTTCTTCCTGAGGAAGAGTGCCTGGTTTCCAAATGAGAACAGTTGTATATCTCTGCTGGATTCCTTCACTGCCAACTCCCCCTGGTTTGCCTCTACATTCTGAATTACTTCTGGTAAGGCTTTGATTTCTTTGCCCTGGGTAAACCTTTGCAGTTCGTGTTGCGTCCAATGCCTGTTTCTTCTGTAAATACTTTATTTCGTATTATAAATCGGCGTTGATGCTAGCTAAGTCTCTGTTCTGTTTATTTCATGATTTCTGGATGTTGTTCTTTCGCGAGAACTTCATGTCATTCGTTTTAGATATCCTCTTTTTGTTGGACTTGATCTGTAGTAACAGATCATTATTTCTTTGTTTTCCATCACTGTGTATCTGTGACGGGTAAACACCTTTTCGTCCAGTAGTTCTGCAGCTGCTGGCCCTGGTTGCTCAGCCAACAGTCCTGAGTCCTGTAACCCATTTTTCACCAGATATCCAGGAACTCCAATATCTAGCGCGGACCTGTTAACCCGGGCGACATCCGAGCCGGTATGGCATTCTGAAATTTACGTCTCACCATATTTTGTATGGGAGAGACACTCTTTGTCTGACTCCTCTGATGAGACCTGTCCAGTATGGTTGAACCTCTGGCATAGCTCTCATCTTCCTCAGAGTACACAAGCCCCACAACCACGTCAAGGTAGTGCCTCACTGGGGGTGTTATTTATTATTATTATTATTATTATTATTAACAATAATAAACAACTGTGCTATTCATAACATCTTACAGTTTAAGGAGGTACCTGGTTGATACCTAGGATGCTGGCAGCAACCCATGTAAACCATCAGCACCAGTCAATTTGAATGTTCAGTTGACTGAGGTTCATGTCTAAATAATAATAATAGTAAAGTTGAAAGGTACCTTGGAGGTCATCTAGTCAACCCCCCTGCTCAGGCAGGAAACCCTATACCATCTTGGACAAATGGCTGTCCAATCTCTTCTTAAACACTTCCATGTTGGAGCATTCACAGCTTCTGGAGACAGGTTGTTCCCCTGGTTAATTGTTCTAACTGTCAAGAAGTTTCTCCTTAGTTCTAGGTTGCTTCTCTCTTTGGTTATTTTCCATCCATTGCTTCTTGTTCTGCATTCAGGCACTTTGGAGAATAGCTTCTTTGTGGCAGCCCCTGAGACATTGGAACACTGCTATCATGTCACCCCTCGTCCTTCTCTTCATTAAACTAGACATACCCAATTCCAGCAACCGTTCCTTGTAAGTTTTAGCCTCCAGTCGCCTAATCTTCTTTGTTGCTCTTCTTTGTACTCTTTCTAGTGTCTCAACATCTTTTTTTACATCATGGTATTGGCTCATGCTGTAGCTAAATTCCTTTTTAAGTGGAAGTTGGCTTATGGTGACATATGAATATCTCTATGTGATTTTTTTAATAACTGTATGGTTTTCTCTGGGATGTATATGTAAATGCCTTTGTCTACCTGTCTACTTGCCTATCTTCCTTCCCAATACTCATGGGATTGTCTAGTAGTTTCAAAGAAGGCAAAAATTTAGCTAGATGTTATTCTGCTCATTTTTTTTAACACCAGACCAAGCCACCCTGATGACACAACCTGACATAACATAATTTATTAACCCTAAACCTCTCCCTCTGCCAAATACATGAATTGTTTTCGTTGTTCTTTTAACCATTTAGTCTGTGTGACATTATAGGCTAGTGCTCTCCATGATCTCCTTTGAAGCACAGCTTTTTTCAGTTGTTGGATGTTTATCTTTTATCAGTTTTGATGGTATCAAGCCAACATGGGCTTTGCTGGACCCTTCTTGTTCCACTAACCATTCCTAGCATCATTGCCTTCTCCAATGAATTTGCACACATGACATGACCAAAGTAAATCAGACATAGTCTTATAATTTTAGCTTTTAGTGTTGCGTCTGGTTTTTATACGATTTAACACATTTCTGTTAGTTACTCTGGCTGTCCATGTTATACACAATAATTTATGCCAGCAGCACAGTTCAAAGATGTCAATTCTTATTCAATCAGCCTTTCTTAGTGTCTCACTCTAAATAGATGGACACAGTGGGGAAAATCTTGTCATCAACTGTCCACTTGTACTAAATGCTTCATCTTCTCAAACATTACAGTATGCCCACTGTATATCAAGAAACAGCTCATCCTTGGTTTACAAGGTTGCCAATACTCTTTCTCTGCTTTTTTTAATTTCTCCCAAGTTAATCTTTGAAACCAGTATTGTTATGTCCCGAGCCTTGTGTGCAACGGCTCGGGCTTTTGCAGCAGTCCCGTGCAGTGCATAAGCCTGCCCCGGGACCCAGACAGGGCTGCGTCGCCACGGCCGTGCGCATGCGCGGGGTGCTGGACGCGGGAAAAGTAACCCATTTAGCCCTGGGGTGGCCTGTGTAAAGGGGCTGCATGGGCGTTTTTTGTGCTAGCTGAAATGCCACACTTCCTGTACGCTTGAACGCTGAATAATAAGATCCTGAGAACTCCAGCTGCTTCTCGTGTCTGTTTTCCCGCCAAGGACGCAACACTGGCGACGAAGGTGGGATGCCTTGCACTACCTGGTAAGGAAAAAGTGTAAGCTTACCCAAGGAGTCCTGAGCGGCGGAAGAGGAACGGTGTTGACTCAGCAGCTGCCCGCCAATCCAGTGCGCATTCGGGGGTAGGCTGGCTGATCGACCCGTCTCCTGAAGATCCGAAGATGGCGAAAATCGGAAGGCTTGCGGAATTCGACGTCTCACATCCAGAGCGGTGGGAGTCCTACGTATCCAGAATGGAGAACTACTTCAAGGCAAACCAAGTGAGGGAAGATAGCTTGAAGGCTGCCACCCTGCTTTGCGCTTGCGGCCAAGACGCCTTCGAAATCGCCGAAAACCTTGCAGCAACCTGGTGTCCAGTAGAGTCTGTAAGCTCGCAAGGACCTGAAGAAGCTGGGCTGAAGGACACTTTCAACCCTAATGTGGTCCCGTTTATCTTCATGGCGCCGACACCTTCGGCAGAGGGATGCAACGTTCCGTGGAAAGATCAGCCAAGTATACACAGTCGACGCGTTACGGAAGGCCGCCAATGAGACCCTGCGAGTGTCAAGGACCTCGAGGAAACTACTGAGGGACCGATTCGTGTGCGGGTTGAGGCATCGAGAGCTACAACAGAGACTTTTCGCTAAGGAAGAATTATCCTTCCAAGACGCTTTAAGGGAAGCCACCGCGGAAGAATCAGCAGGCGGCGCCGTCAAGAACATGCGGCCGATCAGAAGCAGTGCAGAGGGTGCGTCCGTGCACCAAGAAGACGTCCGACGAAACTCCGAGGAGGATCCGGACGAAGAAGTCGACCGTCTACCCCCCGCGAAGGGAGAAAATCAGAAGGAAAGCTCTTCAGCTCCGCTCAAGTGCATCGGCTGTGGAGGTCGCCACAGGAGAACCGACTGCAAGTTCCGCTCCGCTACCTGCCGGGCATGCGGCAAACAAGGGCACATTGCAGCTGTTTGTCTGGGCCGACGAAAGGCACAACCTCAAGAAGAACGCCTGAAGGGTACCAGAGTCCCCAGCCAGAATAGGGTAGGTTTTTGCGCTTCGCGTAGAAACCTTTGTAGGACAGGCACACACAAGCCCATGAAGAAAAAGCTGTCACTCAACGTGAAGCTACAAGGGGTTCCATTATCTATGGAACTAGACACAGGGTCCGCCCTTTCCATCATTTCATTGCATACATTTAGGAAGATGTGTTCCAGTAGTGGGACTAAGGCCAAGTTAAGGCCTTCTGATATTGTATTAACTGATTTTCAGAACTCAAGAGTGTGTGTTAAGGGGGATGCCACCCTTAACGTGCAATACAAGAGTTTTGAAGGTCCACTAGACTTGTTAGTAGTAGGGGGTGAAAGAACGAGTCTCATAGGACTCGATTGGTTTGAGGCCCTGGGGATACACGTCACAGGACTCAACAGCTTACCAACACTCGACCTACAGGAAGTCTGCAAGGAATTTGCAGATGTTTTCAGCCCCCAGCTGGGCACATTCAAAGGACCACCTGTGTCCTTAAAGCTAGACCCCACTGTCACTCCCATTAGGATTAAAGAAAGAAGGGTCCCTTTTGCTTTAAAAAGTAAGATTGATACTGAATTAGACAAACTAATCCAACAGGGAATCCTAGAACCTGTTGATTCCAGCCCGTGGGAAACCCCCATTGTCACGCCTCTAAAGGCAAATGGGGACATTCGCAGTTGTGCTGATTACAAATGCACACTCAATAAGGCATTGCAGCAACATGCCTATCCTGTTCCTGTGGTCAGTCACATCCTGGCCTCTCTCAAGGGGGGGCGTGTTTTTGCAAAGCTTGACCTAGCTCAAGCATATGCGCACAGCTGCCTGTTTGATGATGCTTGCGTGGCCATAGCTTCGAGACGGATTGTGAAACCCACAGTGGAGCCTTTAATGTAAAAGGCTGGCAGTTTTGGAGTGATGTCGCTCCTTGGATTGTGTGCCAAAGCTAATGGAAAACACACTACGAGGTGTCTGACCAGGGGTCTGCCCCTACTTTGACGATGTCTTTGATTGCAGGAGACTCCACACAACATTTTCTAGCTGAATCTTAGGTGCTGGCCCAGGGGTAGGATCGGAAATCATGCCCTTTAAGCTCAGAAAGCAATGCAAGATTGGGGTGCCTTCTACTGAATTTCTGGGATTCAAAATTGACGCTGCTGGGATTCATCCTGCTGAATCCAAACTAACTGCTATTTTAGAAGCACCCAGGCCAAAGTCTAAGGCAGAACTTCAGGCCTTCTTAGGCCTCCTGAATTTCTACAATTCTTTTCTTCCACATAAAGCTAGTGTAGCTGAGCCTCTTCACAGGCTCCTAGACAAACAAGCTGTGTGGCTGTGGTCACAAGCACATGAGGCTTGCTTTAAAGAAGTCAAGGCCTTGCTCACTTCTAACAGTGTTCTTGCACATTTCAACGAGTCTCTTCCTGTGTGCATCGCTTGTGATGCATCCCCCTAAGGGGTTGGAGCTGTCCTGAGTCACCTCAGGTCTGATGGAACTCAGGTTCCTATTGCATACTACTCCAGAACATTGTCTTCTGCCGAGCGCACCTACGCTCAGATAGACAGGGAGGCTCTGGCTGTTGTTGCTGGAATTAAAAAATTCCACGATTTTCTATATGGCAGGCATTTCACGGTCTTCACTGACCATAAGCCTCTGCTGGGACTGTGTACCACACGTAAGCAACCTCCCCAAAGTTAAGTGGGTGAATCATTTCCGCCTATAATGCTTAGTGGTTCTATTTTTGTTTGTCTGCATATGATTTGTGTCATTACTCCACACATCCTGGAAAGAAATGGGCCATGCTGATGGCCTCAGTAGTTTGCCTCTGCCAGTAGTAGAAGCTGACCCCGCGCCAGCTGTCAACATTCTATCAATCCAAGCCTTGCCCGAGCTCCCTCTTAGTGCCAGGGATGTTACCGCTGAAACGGGTACAGATCACCCACTTTCACGTGTCCGCTCCTGGGTCCTGTCCGGGTGGCCTGAGCACTGCCCTAGTCCTGAGTTTCAGAGTTTCTGGTCCAAAAGGAACGAACTGTCCCTTTCTCAGGGTTGTCTGCTTTGGGGAAACAGAGTTTTCATTCCCACCTCAATGAGGACTAGGGTCTTAGAATCCCTCCACGAGGGTCATCCTGGCATTGTTCTTATGAAGGCTCTTGCACGAAGCCACTTGTGGTGGCCTGGTTTAGATAAAGATATTGAAGCTAAGGTACACGCATGCCACCTGTGCCAACGATCTCGCCCAGAGATGCCCCAAGCTCCTGTGCATAGATGGGAGGGAACACAGTCCCCATGGTCTCGGGTGCACATTGACTACGCTGGGCCCTTTCAGGGCC